>NC_056729.1:1347371009-1347451009 GCF_019279795.1 Protopterus annectens | reverse complement strand
ATTATTTAGCAAATGCACATGCTATCAGTGTTCCTTGGTTTCTTTTTTATTTAAATTTCTGTTGTTCATAGCAATTATATGATCCATATAATGACAATGACACTACATTTTTTGCTGTCTAGTATCATAAGCTACTGTCATACCTTGCATGCATGATCATTCAACTTTCTGTCATGTACCTCAATAGCAAACCTTTGCAAGCTATGTGATATGGAGACAAAATATCACTTTTGTAATTACATACAGACATCCCCTGAAAATCAATTACTTTTCTCTTGGCTTTTTAGTGTGCTACTACTATGTCATATGGCTTCATAAATGCTATTGAATAATCACTGTGGCATCGCAACAGTGACACAGCAGGACAACAGAACTTTCAAAAAAGACGTCTGTATCTATTTTAAAGGCTATAGAACTATAGCACTCAACTGTTAGAAACACTCAAACATGCTTTGTGTTAATATTTTAACAGTTCTCCAGCATTATACTGCTTCTGATACACTCTTCAATACTATGTTTATCAAAGTATTTCAAAGGTGCATTATTCAAAAGGAATAAAAGTGTACATCTACAAGCAGTGAAATGAGAGCACAGTAAGTTAAATTCAATGGCAACAAAACTATTAACAGCAAGAACAGAAAATCAGAAACAATAATTAAGCAACAAAGAAGAATTTACCTCAGTAGGTGTAGGTGAAAGCAACTGAGGTGACTGTAAATAATAAAAGAAAAAAGAACAGAAATAAGCAAAAAAGAAATGTTTGCAAATTACTCCACAAAATATTGCTGTCATTGTTACAGCTTCATGACATTTGAACATTTGAAAACATTAAAAGAAAGCAGTGAAATAGTAAACTGAAATTAGTGTGCAACTATGAGCAATAATATAAGATAAATCCTATATTGACTTTGCATTTGAGAATTTGTAAGGCATGACAAAGAATTATCACATTATCATTACCACAAAAACTAAGTATGTCAGGACCTTCAAAGGCATGCTCAGCAATGAGCAGAGACAGTGCACTGAGAAATAAAGGGGAGAAGCTTTTCTCCCACTTCAGAGATGATTGCATAGTAGTACTACATAAGCAGTATATTTCTATGCACCAAGCAGGCATATGGTGTGCAACACATTTGTGAATAAGCTGCATAGCATGGATAAGAGAACTAATACAATTCAGAGACAGCTATACTGCATCCTAATGTTGTTTTCAGAAATGGCATTACATAGCTCTTGCACTACTGAAGCAGGAAGGGTTCTACTGTGCTTCTATGAAAGTGCACAGTTTACAATACTATCACTGGCAGGGCAACTGAGAGGAACACACTCTATGCACAGTGCCTTTCACACATACAGAGAAAAATATTTACTCACTTTCTGCTTTTTCTTTCTACATTTTCTACAAGTAAGCAAGATGCAATATGCATCATTTTGTATTATATGCTTTAAAGATCATGCACACCTTGACAAAGCCAAATGCATCTATTGCATTCAGCCTTCACCTGTTAGCAAAATTCACTGGTGCAAATGGCTAGTTTAATCCTATTTTTACCTACAATAATGTGGGCGTGCATGTTTGTGCATGTGTATGTAGCACTGTTTATGGGTTAAGGTTAGAGTAAGGGTTAAGAGGACAGCTTATGTTTTGCGGACATATATTATGTATGGGAAGTGTGCCAGAGGGCCTAGTGTAGTAGTACTGTTAATGAATGGAGTTTCTGTAAGGAAATGCATACAATTGGGGTTGGGGCAGAGGCAAGGTTAGGGTCAGAGTCAGCACACCAGTAGGCTAGGTGCTGGGGGAAAACGTCATCCTTCCCTTCCTTACTCATATGCTGACTTTACCTCACTCCTGACCTCAACCCTAAACATTACGCCTTCCTCTAACATTATCACTATTCAGACAATTAGGTGTTACTATTAGGATTTTTGTTTTTTGGGGATACCTGAGGCAAAACCATTAAGCACACTCCTTTATTGTGTATTTATTACAAAAAATAAGAGCTTTGACATGAAAGTGCCCCCATCCTCACCATCATACAATCCTCTCTGAAAACCAAGCTTGACTCATGCTACAATAAGATCCAAATTTTGTAACTAACTCAAAATATTCATCCCATATCTGCCTATGCTTACACCAACTAAACTGGCTTGAACTGCCACAACACCTCACAACCACCTTCAGCTAACTACTGCACATACATTTACATACAAACCATCTATGTGCCCCTCTCTCTCTTCTTTACTGTCCACCTATCATCCCAACAGACATCTTAGATCTGAAAACACATCATTGTTAAAAGATGACAAACCAAATCTATCAGCTGGTCAAATGCTGTACTCTGTCACAGTCTCTAAACTCTGGAATGCTCTCCCACCTTCTATCAGAACCATAAGTAATCCTGTTCTCTTTAAGTCATTCCTAAGAAAACATCTTTCTTCATTCTGGCACCGTTCATGTGCCAAAACAAAATATCCTTAAATATCTGCCTCCTCACTTTAAACCTCTCCCTATTCAATCTCAATACTCGTATCTCTCTCACATTATCTTAGCACAACTGCACGAGTTGAATCTCTAACTGTTAAACCTTTGCTAATAACACCCACAAACCAATAACAATTAATCTTTCAAAGCTGTTTCACAATCATCTAATTCTACCATTAATGGTAGTAATACGGCACAAGGTAGAATTGTGTAAATATGTATATAACATTGAACCATTGGGATTACATTATTCCTAATGTAGTGTGGCTGTATAAACTCTGTATTAGTGTCATCTTCAATGTTTTACTCTATTGTAACTGTATGGCACTCTATAATGCATGTTATTTTCTTTTATGTACTGTCATATTATGTTGGAGCTTTTCTTCCCAGACCTCCACTGAAAATGGGCTCACCTAGGCTCAGTGGACCATCCGGTAAAATAAATAAATACACAAAAGTGCTTATTCAGACAAAAAAACCTTCAAAACCTCCCTTATATATGCTTTTCCCTTTTTTTTTTGAGACAGGGTGTTGTGTCAACTTTTGCCACATTGCTTGATTTAGATCCACTCTTATACCTTCTTTGTCAGTCATGCTTGTCTGCCTTGGGTCTTTTCTCACACCATCCATATGTCTCTTGGCTGGATGTTCTTGTCTCCTCTTGCCTTCCCACTGTCTCTCCCAAATTTGCTCCACCAACTCATCATCTACTTTCCTGCACATGTGACTGAACCACCATAATCTGTTCTCCTTGAATTTCTCTGTAGTTGGGGACACTTTGACTTCTGCTCTCATGTCTTTGCTTCTTTGTTTGTGCTACAGTGTAAGCCATACTACCCACCTCAGGTGCTGCACTGTATTACCTCAAGCTCCCCTGTTCTACCTTCACTACTCAGTTTTCTGTGCCACATAGAAGAACTGGTCAGACCACTGTGTTGTACACCTCACTTTTCAATTTCTTTAGCATTCTTCCATCACATGATACTCCTGATACTTTGTGCCAGATAGCTGCAGCACTTCTGATTCCAGAATTACTGTCCTTATTCACACTTCTCTTATAAAAAAAACCTCTCCAGATACTTGAAGATGTTAATGTGTTCCACTGTTTTCCTTTCTCAGTTTTAATCATCTTATGATCTGCCCATTTGCTGCCATGACCACTGCCTTCTCTGCACTTAGTTTCATCCAATGTGTCTTTCATTTTGCATTCCAAACCCTATCATTTGGCTACATTCTTGTTTGGAGTCTGCTTGTAGTGGCACATCATTTCTATATAGTTTTGTTGAGCTGTCCTCTGATCTGCTCATAGTACATCAGCTATGAAAACAGATGGGCTTAGAGGTGAGCATTGATGCACAACCATCTTACTGGGAACCCATCTGAGAGTCTGAACTGTTCCTGCTTGTATCACCTGGTCACTGTACATAACATGCACTAATTCTATCACATTCCTGGGACTTTGATCCATCACAGCTCTGCCCAAATCAGCTTTCTTGGGACTCTGTTATACTCTTTCTCCAAATTTAAGAATGCCTGATTGGACTCCTTCCTCAACCCCAGCTTCTTCTTAATTATTTCTTTTACTGCAAACAGTGGATGTGTTGTAGTACATCCTATTCTCCTGATCCGAATCTGAACTGCTCATCTATCATCTTACTTTTTACTACTCTGTGTATTTACTTTCTACTACTCTGTACATTCATTTATCATTCACCCTTTCCAGCTTTTAAGCAGTGTGATAGGACTTTGTTAGCTCTACTGCCAGCAGTTATTAATATTTCTTTGTTCTTGTAAACTGGAATAGAATGCTTATTTTCCACTCATCTAGGATATGTCTCTCTATACTGTAATGATTACCCTTAGGATAAATTTCTCTCCAAATGCTCCTAACATCTTGATAAAATCTGCCATGACTTATCTGAGTCTGCTGCTTCCCCGACTTTATCTTCATTCATGTACTTCATATTTCTTCTAGGATAGCCTTGTCGTCTTGTTTCATACACATGCATCCATATTCCTTAGTGCAAGCTTGTTTTCTAAAATATTTTTTACATTAAATACTGTTTATAAATAAACTTGGGACTTTTACCCACAGTGCTAAAACATTTCTATTACCATTCATTATTTGTAATTGTTTATCTGCTGAAAAAGAACTCTACAAGCTGTATTTAATCATTTAGTCACTTGTCTAGAAACTTGGACATGTTTTGTCCTATTTAAATATGGATTACATCTGTTCTTTATTTGTGACACAAAATGATCTGCACCTTCTGTTTCTGAGGTATCCTCTTGCCATAAATAGAGTGATGATTGGGAAAAGGGTTTGTGATAACTGGCAAAACCATAGCAACTTCTCCAATCTGACCTTAAAGTGTCATTCTTCAATTATTTTACCCAGCACCTGACTTTGTTTCAAATAAAGCTTTTTTAAAGACTTTCAGGAAACTAGCAACATAGTATCAACCATATTTAGCCACACAGCAGACATATAGTACTTACAATGAATTCCTCCACTTTCTTAAGTGAAAATGTATAGCTCCTGTTATCTCACATAGAGCAAGCCCAGTTAGCATTTGTCCCTGAAATTCTTTATTGTGTGAACTGCTGTGAGTCAGACAAGATGTTCTTTCATCCTATTACTCTTCTGCACTTAAAAGAAGCATCTGCTTTTCTGTCCATGTGTAAAGACCTTCAACACCCAGTAAAATTGAGCTCTAGGTCTCTTGCCTTGTCCAGGAACACCCAGCTGGTATTGATTGAAGAGCAATGGGGCAAGGTCCTGGGCATGGGAAGCAACATTTTCATCAAAGGGGAAGACAAAAATGCTTTTCATTTAAATTCTCCTTAAATATTTTAAGTTGCAGTTAGAGTGACACATGTAGTGATACTTTCTTGTACTTCTCTGCTTTCTGTCCATTTATCTGTTAGCATTTTTTAGTTTATTCTGGGACCTTGAACTTGTAGCTTCATTTGTAGCTGTGTGAACATTGTGTATTACTGCAAAATGTTAGCTTTGTTTATACATTATGCTGCACTTCTATTTTCAAAAGTAGAATTGCATGAAAATAGTAGCTTTTTTTTTGTATTTTGAACCCAGTCTGGACCATCTTGTAGCTTCTTTGAAAGTTGTGGCAGGACTGTTATCTGCCGCTGGATTTGAGTCTGGTTTAGTCATTTATTACAGTTACTGGTAAATTTCTGCATGGTATGGTGCCTTAGTCCATGGTAAGTTTTCAGTAGTGGCAGTATTGTGAATTATGCTCCTGGATTCTTCTTATAGTTGTACATACCTACTTAAAGTTGTATGCCAGTAATAAGGTACCTTAGTCTGTGGTGGGTTTGCAGTAGTGGCAGTATTATTTTTATAACTGTATATAACTGATTAAAGTTGCATTACAATATCTGTTTACCTTGCTACTGCTTTTTCCTCTGCTCTTTGAATCTGCCCCACTAAGGCATTAAGCTAAAAGTTTCTGAAATTCTAACCACAAGATCTAATTTGAATCTTTTTCCCAATCCTCCCACCCTTTTTTGCGGTTTAAAAGACTACGTGTCTGACTTCGGGCCCTTATGGTGATATGTCTTCCAAAGTCCCTCTCTCCCCTTTTTCATTGCTATTGTCTGTTGTGTAACCAGTTTAAGTACTTTCCCAGCTCATGTTTTCCATATATGCAAAATACTAAGTGCCCACCCAGCAAACCAGTACTGCACTTGAGTAAACCTCCTGTACTACAAATCGTCTCCTGCTTATTTTCCCAGTGCTGCAATCTACTTGGCACCCTAGCCACACTCTGAGGGGTCATGAGTTAATACTGCTCCATTCTTGGCAGATAAGAGACTTATTTTATTGTTCTGCATTTAACTGTTTAGAGCAGTACTATTTTAGTTTTGCATTATTTGTTGATTTTGCATTTAAAGCATTCTAAAGGTCTCTAATACATTAAATTGCCTTGTTAAAGTAGTTTAAGTTTGTTGCAGCATAACACATGCTAGCAGTCTTTCCTGGTGTTATTACATCAAGAGGTTAGCAGTGTCCTCTACAGATACAAACAAAACACCCAGAAAGTAGATTTTATCTAAAAAACTTCCCTTAGAAGTGAAACCAGTAAGTTAGTTTGGCTAACAAAGTCATTGTGAGATGACAAGCTTAGAGCAGCTAGTTTGCACATTAAACAGCACTACTATCAAATCTTAACACAATCATACCTAGTGTAGTGTCAAACTTCAGAGACCACCCAAGCAGATCTCATTGTAATACAGCCCTAACAACATGGATATGTAATTTCCAAACGTCTCTGTCTGTCAGCTTGGTAGATACTGGCATCCTGATACAATGTAGCATTTGTCTCATGTTCACAGACAACCATTTAATCCTTACAAAAACAAACACAGTATGCAAGAGATGCACATACACAATTTTACTGGAGGCAAAACTCTTGCATACAAACAAGGTTGTTGGAGCTCCAAGAGCAAATCCCTTATGGCACGGCAACACATTACCCAGGACTCTTGTCAAAGGGGACTCCACTGTATGATACACAGATGCCCCACTTACCAGACTGAACAAGGAGAAGATAACGGTTAGTTGTTTAGAGCCAAAATCCACCAAGTTACTCATGCACTCAAGTCACTACATCACAGGTATTAGGATGCTTCTATCATAATCCATGTGGGAGTTAACAACTTTGGATGAACTTCCCCAAATGAGAGACATTGTTGATCTATCTGAATATGAGTCTCAGGCAGGTATGTGCCTTGCACTGAGCAGCATTCTACCTTCAGCAAAGATGATGCCACAGTATAAACAAAAATTAATTGACCAATAATAATCTCAGTTTCTTGTGTCTTTCTAAGGGAATTCAATATTTGTTAGCATGGAAGGACACAGTTAACAGACAACGCTGCTTTGCAAAGAATGATCTGCACCTGTCTGCCCTAAGTTTCCAAACATTGGCTAAAACTCTAAACACCCCCTTAGAGCCTTTTATACTCAATGCAAAACTGAGAAAACTTATCAGCACAGCAAATAAAACCCAAAGAAACCTAAAGGTTTTACTGCCCAATGTTAGTCATCTAAATAAGAAACTCTACAGCCTACAAGCTTTTCTCAATTTGGCAAATATAGACATCTGTGCCTTTAACAAGACATGATTTAAATCTGCAGAAAGTACTCCAGCAGTGCAAGGCTTCAATGCTTTCCTCACATTTAGACCATCAGCTGTACAGACAAGGACAGAATGTGGCGGAGTCTCAATCTGTGTTAGTAACAAGTATAACTGAACTTTGTTTAAACATGACAATGCCCTGGAATTCATCCATGTGCAAATCACCACAGACAAAGTGCCATACCATATCCTACAAACTACAGGTCACCCTCATTGTCCCTTGAGCACCATAGCTTGCACCTAGACCTACTGGAGACACTCACCATTAAAACAAATACCCTATTCATGGGAGACTTTAACTGACCCTCTATGGACTGGGAAAAATGCACTGCTTCATACTCGCAAGCACTACAATTCCTGGACATTATTTACACAAATATCCTTGACAGCCACGGTGGTGCAGCGGTAGCACTGTCGCCTCACAGCAAGAGGTTCTCCCGTTCGATTTTGGCTGGAGTGCCTTCTGTGTGGAGTCTGCATGTCCTCCCTATGGTTGAGTGGCATTTGAAAGACATGCGAGAATGGCCATGCCTTCGTTGAAGGTTGGGCATCAAGCTTGCACCTCGGCACCATAAAAATCTACTGCCAATCATTAGCGGACCAGAGTTCTGCTGTGGCGACCCCTAACCAGGAAAAGCAAAAGAAGAACATTTACACAAATATCCTTGGTCTGCAGTTTAATTATAGTTGACCTGATACTCACCAATATGGGGGAGCACTGCAGCCCCCCATGTCACATCCTCACTGGTGAGATTAGATCTTCCTCAAAATAAAATCAATTTAGTAATCCCAGCAAACCACTTAACAGTTAGGAACTATTCCAAAGCAAACTACATACTATTAAGTGATAGTTCATCAAAATTCAGTGCCTCTTCCAACCCCAAGTTCAGAAAAACATAAGTGGAATTGTTTAAACAGACTCTGTACAAACTTGTAAATGGCTGTATAGAGGCTGCTGTACATACTAGAAGTAAGACCTAAACAACTCTAAAAACAAACCACACTGGTGGAATCGTAATCCTGATAGGGTATATTAAAAAAGAAAAAAGTCATGAATAAAATCAAGAAAAGCAACTTCCTAATATAGGAGCTCTCTAATTAAACTAAACAGGAAACAAGGAGAACTAATTAAGTCCAACCAGGCCAATTATAAGGTCAAGATAGCCTTACAGGTCAAAGACAACCACAAGGCATTCTACAGCTATGTCTGAAACCTCAAATTCAGCACACGAGTGCACTGAACTGCTAGTCAGTGATGCCACCTTCAATGAGCAGAAGGACTTAGGAAATTTGCTGGCTGACAAATTCAGCTCAGACTTCACCCTTACCAGCCCCTCCACCTCCCTCCATGAAATACCTACTAACATAACCCCTCCCCAACTATTAACAGGGAACAGGTCCTGAAGCACTCACTATGGCCAAAAACCCAGCCTCAATGGGACCCAAGAATTTCCCAGGATGCCTCCTAAATAGCTGAAAACATGACCTATTGGGACCAGTTTTCAACTACAGCCTAAAAACAGGCTTTGTCACCCAACTATAAATAAGAGCATGGCATCCAGATCCAAGGAACGCATTGTGCCACTTTATTCTGCCCTTCCCAGACCCATCGAGTATAGTACCCTCTTTGACATGGACCTGACCAGACATGTGCAACAGCTGGAATACCTACAAAAGTTCCCTACCATGAGAATCCAGGGTATAAGCACACTGTTCTATATGGATTGCCTTAAAGCCTTTCTCTATACTTTTGTCTTCTACATGTTACTGAGAGGCAATCTATGCCTGGCATAGAATGCATTCTCGGATCCAGCTCTGATGGACCTTTTACACATCCACAAAATGAGCAAAATCACAACCACCAGACCCAAAGATTTACATTTTGCTTTTGGCATAAATAAGATATGTTGGCAGGAAAAAATATGTGTCTCAGAAGATCCCCATGCTCTGGAACAGGCTCCTCATCTATATGAAGCAGAGTCCATTCTTAACCCTATTTAGGTATAACCTTGACCATTGGATGGGAAATTGGAAATCCACTCTGGGTCTGACCCCCATGTCTCTGACAGATATAGGCAGACAGTAATGCCCAAACTAACATATCCCTCCACCACATAACCTCTACAAACTTCCTAACTAACATACACCCTCCTAATAAATGCCCATGATACATACAGAGTGGATTGCACAGCTACATTTATAAAGGCCCTGTTGGTCATTTGCCTAGTATATAACTATACAGCTAGTATATAGCAATGAACCTATAAACTATAAGACATTCTACATTAGTACTTAATAGGAAGACATAGTAATACAAAAGAGCTTATGAATACGCTTAGTACATACTTGGAAGAGTACATCAGTATTCAGTCAATGCTACAGTTTCAGTGCTGAGGTGGTTCAACAGAATTTTATCTATATCACTTGTTATTTTAGTAGTGCTATCTGGTAGGTTTAAAGAATATATAAAAGAGAAGTGGGACACATATGGAAATGAAAGTCTGAGTCTAGTAATAGTTCACAGTTTTAGTTTTATACAGCAAGGAGTAAGATTATTTTACAGAAACTATAGAGTGTAATACAGCAATACATGGCTCTAGTTAGTAGAAATGCTAGTTTATTTAATTATTTACTTTTTAAACTTATTCTGGAGTGTAACAGCAGTGTACCTAAGAGTTAAGGAGGAGTTTTGAAGATGCATGGGCTTTATATTAGTGGCTCAGCTGCCTGCAGGTGATAACTGTGGTGTATAGGAGTGAGCAGCCACTCCTGGTTCACCCATAGCTCACCACATGGGTGGCACCTAGCAGGGGCACTCGGTGTTCACCTAGTGGAGTTCTGAGCCAGATAAGCTCACATTAACACAGTGCATTCGCACTAGCTAACAGAAGAAAAGCAAGCATAAGGAGGCATGTTTTCCTCCAGGAGTTAGCAATTTCAGGGTTAAAGGAGCCAAAGAGGAGGTTATGCTTTGACAGGGTGAGGCTAAGCCAGCCTCCAGAATGTGCAAATTAGCCTGCTCCCTACCACAAGGCAACAGAGCTGATGGTTATTCAAGGAACAAATGGGCCATATGTCTCTTGACTTGACGAGGAATACCTGGCTCCAGTTCCACAACAACAAATAACACTCTTTCATTACTGTCCCAGAATACCTAATCTCATATTACTCCTCTAACATCCCCAGTCTATCCTTGCTAGCCTCTTAACATTTTTCAATATCTCTTACTTTCAAACTTATCTGCAGACTTTCCCACTTCACTGATTGCCATCCTCAACAGTCTTCTCTCACTGGTTCTTGATTCTATCCACTCTGTTCGCCCTGTGGGCTCACTCCGCTCCCCTACCCTGCCCCCAAATTCCACCCACCCCCTCTACTCCTACATTTATTCCTCTAAAACCACACCTTCATCACAACTGCTCCAATCTAGCTCATCACACTATTAGCACTCCCAAACCTCCTTGTCACAACACCACACCTCTAATTATCTTACCTCCCACCCCTCCTTGTCAAATCACCTTACCTGCTGATATATCTCATAACCAGTTCACACTACCTTATCTCCCATTCTCCTTCTTCTTTTCAATCCAACATAATGACTATATCACCCATTCACCCATTTCTTGCCAAGTACAACTATTACTCTTGGTCTCACTCTTTTCTCCTCTAACTATTACCTATCTGCTAACCTCCTACGAACAACCATTATACCCCATTCTTCACTTCCCCTACAAACACACTTCATCGCCAACACTAGCTATCTCTCAAAATTTCATAAACATCACATCCGAACCCTGCTACCTACAAGCCAAATATCATAGACTAGCACACATTAAGTATACCAATCTAAATATTAGAAAATTACTTGACTATTATTGTAAGCCTCACTATCCCATAAATAGAATATACCTCCACTCTTTACTATACTGGGACATTCATCCTAACCCCGGCCCAAACAACACCCTTGCCAATGAAAAGTGCAACCCTAACAACACTAGTACCCAAGCCCCTACCAAACCTTCTAATTCACTCTCTATAGCACATCTCAATATAAACAGCATCAACAATAAAATTGCACACCTCCACACCCTCCTAGATATCCACCTATTTGACATCCTATGTTTATCTGAAACATGGCTAAAACCTACAGTAAAAGACAATGAAGTCACTCCACCTGGTTACAATATCCTTAGACTAGGCCGCACAGCCAAAAAGGGAGAAGGGGTAGCAATCCTATATAAAGCAGAAATACAAGTTAGCACTGCAAACCTTAGACCACCTTCAGACAACAATGCTGAAATACTCATTTCTAAATTCTGGGTCAACTCATGTAAATCCATATATATTATCTTTATCTACCTACCTCCAGGAAATAACATTAATACACTTGAAAATATCCTTAAATGGCTTTCTATTAATCTCACACAAGAAACTATAGTCCTAGGTGACTTTAGTATCGACTGGAAGTCCTGTAGTAATGTTCACCCTACCACCCATATTAACCTATATGGCTTCTCTCAAACTATTGTCTCCCCTACCAGAATTAATAAATCTAATAACAAAGAAAGTACCTTAGACTGGATTCTTACTAATACTCCTCATCAAACATATAAAGCAGGAACCCTACCAGATGACCTATGTGACCACTCACTAACTTTTATTATCAGACATAAAACCAACCTATCTTACCCAAACATCTTCAGGACAATACGCACCAAAAAGCAATTTAACCCTGACCTTTTCCAGACAGAACTCAAGCAATGTAATTGGTCAACACTAAAATCCCTCCCACTAAATGAAGCAGTGGAATACTTTAATTCCACATTCTTGGCCATCCTTCACCACCACGCCCCAACTCGCTCTGTTAGAAACAAACCTAAACCTGCCCCTTGGCTCACAAATGCTACCAGGCAAAAAAATCCTTCTTAGAAACAAATCCTGGGCAAAATGGTATGCTACTAAAAATACTATAGCTCACCAAACCTTTAGACAATTTAGAAATGATACAAAAGAAGCCATCCTCTTAGACAAAAAAAACTTTTACTTCCAACTACAGCAAACCTACCAAAAGAAACCACAAAAGTTTTGGACTAGCATCAACAAACTATTATACCCAGGGCAATCTATCACACCTAACCCACAAGACTCTAATCCTGAGAACCCTACACAGACTGCTAATGCCTTCAATTCTTTCTTCACAGGCACCATCCAAACTCTTGCTAACCAGCTATCTCCAAATACCTCAAATCTGCCTACTTCTATTACAAGCTGACCTCTATCATTTCAGTTACACCCAGTTTCTACTTCCTTTATCTGCTCCCTTCTCCAAAAACTAAAACCTACCACCCCCTCAGCTGACCAACTTCCAGCAGAATACCTGCAAAAAGGAGCTAAAGTCATAGCCTATCCTATTTCCATTCTAGTTAACAGAACCATAAATGAAGGATCTATCCCATCTAACTGGAAAATTTCTCATATCATCCCATTACATAAAGGTGGGAACTCCAATGACTTTTCTAATTATTGTACTATAGCTGTACTATCTCCTCTAGCAAAAATAATAAGCAACTACTTAACCACCTACTCCAAAATAACTTACTTGCCAACTGTCAACATGGATTTAAACCTTTCCACAGTACTACTACTGCCCTGCTATCCTTCACAGACTGCATTAACAAAAACCGCAACAATAATATGCTTTCCTCTGCAGTCTTTATCGATTTATCTAAAGCTTTCGATATGGTTAATCACCAGCTCCTTCTAAATAATCTGAAATCCTTTTCACTTGAACCCCTAACCATAAATTGGTTCAAATCTTACTTAGACAATAGACAACAGGCTGTGCTATGGAATAATAATCTATCTAATTCCCTTCCCATCGCCCTTGGTGTTCCTCAGGGCTCCATATTAGGCCCACTCCTATTTTCAATCTTTATTAATGACCTTCACTCAGCAATTCCTCATGCTACCTATATTCAGTACCCAGACAACTCTACAATCATTTGTTCAGCCACTTCTCCAACTGAACTACAGACTCTTACCCAAAAAGCATTCAATACAGTTGAACAATGTTTTTTAAACTGCTGCCTCCTCCTAAACCCCAAAAAACTAAACGTTTACTATTCTCTCCAACCCAAAATTCCATCCCAATAAATTTCACACTCATATCTAATAATGGCACTCTCATATCTCCCAACCCAACAACTAAACTCTTAGGAATCACAATAGATAACAACCTTAACTTCGACACTCATAAATAGCACAATAAAATCAGTCAACAAAAAACTGGGGTCCCTCTATAGAATCAAACCCTTTCTTACACCAGTAGCCAGGACCGGTATAGCCAGAACTCACTTAATCTCCAGTCTACTCTATGCTTCACCTATATACACACTAATCTTTCTAAAAACAACCTCAACAAACTGGCAATTTCCTATAATAATATTGTTAGATTTGCCATTGGCTCTCCTTTTAGAACTCACCACTGTCTTAATCTAAAGCAATTAGGATGGCTAGAGTTTCTAAACCAGCTTCAATTTCACCAGCTTGCTATAGCCCATAAGACCCTTTATCAACCCACCAACACACCAGTACTTACTAGCCTCATTACCCCTTACAACAATCTTAAGAATCTACGCTCCTCAAACAAACTGCTGATCAATATTTGCAGATCCAACAACTTGGCAGGAGACTCTCTGTTCTCTAATACTGTTGGAAAGCTCTGGAATCATCTGCCCCCTGAACTAGTATCTCTGTCTTCACTAACACTTTTTAAACAGAAACAAAAACTATTTCTCAATACGCATTGGTTATGCCCCTGTACTAACCCTGACCAACTTTTGGCCTTTACACTAATGAATACTCTATAGACAACCTTTAAGAACCAAATGACCATGTTATTGCAATTTAAATATATGTATGTATGTAAACTATAACACCTCTTGTGCATTACACTTTACTGTTTGTGTCTCGCTCAAGATGAGTACTGTATTAGTATTTTATTATCTACAGCTGTTTTAAATTGGATTTTTGCAACTTTCTATATTGTATTTTGTACGTATCTCGGAGATTTTCTCCCCAGGCCTCTACTGAAAATGGACATGTATCCAGTTAGACTAGCCCGGTCAACAAATGTAAAATAAAATAAAATAAAAATAGCCTTATTCACCACAATATGAAAATGATTTTTTGGTGTTTCCTTATTAAATAAAATGAGGCAGGAATTCACAGGAAGTGAAGAGAAGTTGTATAGGAATATCCTGTACCATGGTAAGGAGTCATCTACAGTAAACTCCATTTTTTCCTGCTTCATCCAGAAAGCTCTGCAAATCTTAAATAGAATTTTTCACTATATATTGCACTTTTGAACTGCATTTTTTACCATATCACTGCTTATTTGAACTGTTTTTTTTTCTGAAATTGTTGTACTTTGTTTGCTGTAGCATACACTAGTTTCAACGAATCTTGTTAAAATACAAGAACTAAAAATACACAAGCCATATAGCAAATAATATAAAACATAGACTATTAGTATTTTAAGGGGCGTGCTTTCAAAAAAGGTTTAAGTGTAAAAACCCCATTTAAGCCTGGGGGTTGTTCTACATTAAACAGCAGAATCCATTTTTTTCAGCTGCTTCAAGTCGATTCACTAAATCTCCATCCCTCATGCCTACGTCTAAAATCTGAAGTACAAAAAATTTAAAAATGTGTGTAGAACCATATTGGTTAATGTGTTGGGCTAAAGCATTATTCTCTCTCTTGTTCTTGAGATCTCTGTAGTGCTCAAGGATTATTTCCTTTAAAGACCTATTAGTCTTGCCTATGTAGAAAGCATAGCAAGTCTGACAAAAAGTAAAATAAACAATGTTGGTGGTCTTATAATCTGCACAGAAATCTAAAAATATTTTGAAGCCGTTACTGGGGTGTATATACTGTGGTCCAGTATAAATGTACTTATTTCTTAAGTTGCACATCTAAAACTCAATCTCATTGCAAGAGTATTTATAAGTAAACTTAAGGAAACTGGTAGTGTCATGCATAAAGGCAACAAATTCTTTAAGCTGGTCTAAGGAGCCATGCCACAGCAAAAACATGTCATCAACAAAATGAACATACCAAGCTATATACTTGGAAAAGACATTATTTTGCAATAGGCTGGTTGTCTCCTATTGTACTAATGCTAAGTTGGCATAGCTGTTGGCATAGGCAGTGCCCGTAGCCATGCCAACCTTCTGCAGAAAAATGTCTTGTTCAAAGATACATACATGAAAACTATGTCCAACTATGAACATATCAGTTTCACTTTATCATATGTAAAACATTTTCTATCATTAAGAAACACCCTAATGCTTTCTACACCCCATTCATTGGGAATTACTGTAAACAGAGATTCAATGCTGAGTGTAACAAACATATAGTCATCAGCAATGTTCAACACTTTAACATATAGTCTCTCCAAGAATGACTTAGTGTCCTTCAAAACACTATTACATTCATCTAGCAAAGGATGTAATGTCTTTTCAATAAATATTGAGATTGCCTCAGTGCACCAGCCTTTTCCTGATACTATGGCCCCGCATAGGTGGAAGTTCAAAATTCTTATGGATTTTAGGAAGACCATAGATATATAAATTAGTCGATGTTCAACATTAAAAATTTTAAAAAGATCCTCATTTATCAAACCAGTCATAAGCAAATCAAAAATTAGAAAAAAAACTTTCTCCATTAAGCCATTAACAGTTGTTCTAGAAGTACACGCATAAGTGTTCACATCATATAACGGTTTCCTCAACTTCCTAACATATAAATCTCTGCAAGTACTACTATGCTGCCTCCCTTGTCAGCAGGTCTAACTAATAAGGAATGCATATTTTTTTGGGGGGGGTGTTGGGAGGGCTTGCCCCCTCCTGCTTAAACTGTTCAGGTAAATTTTCTCTTTGGTTTATTTTTTTTTGTTACATTTTCGAACTTTTAAAAGTTCGATCATATGGTGTTGACAATATGACGTTCAAACTTTTAAAAGTTTGATTATGTAGTATTGACACAAATAATGTCTGTTTAGACACATAACAGGATGACCTTATCTCCAACAATATATGAAAGCACTGCCCCAGGCACTAATAAAGCCTCCTGACTGAATTCCTGTTCTGAAATTTGGAGTGATCAGGGCAGGGTGTGTACAAAGGGCTACTGCCAACAAAAGAAATGTCAAATGATTATGGGCCTTAGGACTGTGACAGAGGAAGACAGTGTGGTAAAACTGGGTGTAAGCAATTAACTGTAATTGAAAGGGCACACTGAGTGTGTGCCACAAACCTGGCTACAACAAGGCATGTACTTAAAGAGTGTATTTAGTTTTTTTGTTTGAGGGTTTTCATTAAAACAAAACAGTCTTCAGAAATGTGATACAGGTTCAGATAAGATCACCCTGTCAAACAGTGTATGCATGTAAGACAAAGTTGAAAATACAAATTAAAAAAATTAGCATGTATAACAAGTGAGAGCAATAGCTTTTTATCATAATGGCTATTCTATCCATAGTATCTTGCAATATAATTGTCTTACAGATATAGACAGAAACATAGTACTGATTTATATTAAGAAATGTAAGGTGCAAAGAGCAATGCTGCAGGAGAGACATTTGGGAGGAAAACAGCATGTGGATTTTACAAAGAAATGGCTTCAGAATGGTATTCAGCAGAATATCATGGCCAAAGGAAATGTAGGATAACAATACTCATTCCTAGAGGGGCTCCAATAGTGATAGAAGAGGAAAAAAGACAATTATGACAGATGTCTACTAAGTTAGGGACTACTGGCAAGGGAATAATTCATTAAGGTGGGGATTGGCACTTGATTTTTAACTATGGAGATGTATCAGGGGACCAAGAAGGAAAATATAACAAAGCATGGTATACCTCTGAAGAAATTTGTGAAAATATTTTGTATGGAAGATGAAAATTCAGTATTAGAAATTCGGACAGAATTTGCATATTATTCACTAAGATAGAATAACTGTGACAGGCTGGATATACATTATATTTCACAGGAACATACACATCTAATTGAAAGCTTTGACACACATCCAGTAACCATTTCAGGTCATGTACTGATAAAAACTAAGATACAAATTCAGGGCATTGAAGGTTAAATGCGACACTGTTGCTTTCCCATCTACCTGTTGAAAACAGAGAAACTTAAGGAATATGTAGCTGAAATTATTTGAACATTATTAGAGAAGATACATTCCTTCAGAAAGAACAGTTAAGTGGCATAAAACAAAATGGAGTTTTAAAGTAGGGTAGAAATAAAAGCGAAAGAGATATGGTTAACTAGTAATAGGAATTAGTTAGAGGGACTAACAAAGGTTAAATTATTGAAGAATAATAGGAATTTCATAGAATAAGAAGAGGAACAACTGCAGAAGGCTGAACAGAAAATAAAAGAATATGCATGAGTTTAGAAAGACTGCTGTTAAGCAGCTATTTTTTATATCAACTCCAGAGCACAAATTTCTAAAGCAGCTACTCAGACAACCAAAAGCAGAAAGGGTCATCACTAAAATCGGAGGCAATGACAACAAAAATAGCCAAAGATCCTAAAGCACAGGAATGTGAAAACCAAGAAACAGGATAAATGGAAGTATTTATAGAAGACTTAATTATGCCAAGATCAGAGGAAGATGAGGCTCAAAAACTAATAGATAGAACAGCAGCAAATAAATTAAAAATGGTGATGTATAATCAATCTGCGGGGAAGATCTTGTTTAACAAATTTTTAGAAGGAGGGGAAGCAACAGCATCTTGGAAGAAAGCTGTCTTGGCTGCGATACCCAAAGAGGGTAAAAACCCATCAGAATCAGCCTCATATAGACACATTTCAATTTAAACCATGATTATAAAGTATTTATGTCTAAACTATCTACAAGAATGGAAAAGTTGTTGCCAAAATTGACTGATATGGATCAGTGTGGTTTTGTGGAGGGGAGATAAACATTTGACAAACGTTAATAGAATAATGATCCAGAGGGAATCAGAGAGTAAGGAAATGTCACTGTTGTTGGCATGTCTTGATGCAGAGAAAGCATTCAATAGAAGAATATGGAATTTTATGACTAGGGCAATGGAAGCATTTCCAATCTCTGATACAATAATAATGTTAATTAGGAGGATATATGCAGGATCAGTGGCAAGAACTAGATTAGGAGAGTAATTCTCTGATAAGTTGTGTTTGAACAGAGGAACCAGGCAGGGATATCCTCTTTCCCCTTTTCCTATTGGGATTTCTTTTGTATTTAGAGCCATTGGCAAATAAAATAAAGAATTCAGAAATTGAAGGATAAAATTGGCATAGTAATCAAGAAAAGTTGGCAAGATATAAGTTCATAGGTGGGTACTAGGCTATCTGCCAGAAGGCATTTATAAGCCTAGCCAGAATGTGTTGGCTTTCACCGCCCCATTAGATTAGTTCCCTGTGCCTCTGTCCAACAGAGCCACTGAAGTGATTCCCGAGGTAAACTTTCTGTTACCCATCCACTCATCAAGGTTTCTTTTGAAGAGTGTGTTAGAAAAATGCATAATAGCAATATGCATGCTTAGTGCATTAAAGGCTTAAAAGGGTTAATACATTTATTCTATTCATGTTGTATGAATCTGCACAGCTACTAGAAACTTTAATAAGACACACTTTATTCTGCTTATGCCATGAAAATATGTGCAACTACTAGAAACTTGATAGGAGACATTTTATTCTGCTTATGCCATGTGAAAATATGCAGCTGCTAGAAGCCTTGATAAAGAAAACAATAGATGTTTGAAAGCTTAAACCATAGTCAGCATTACTTGTACCAAAGGTAGAAATGTACCTTGAATCTAGACAAAATGTAATACATGTATTAGAACTGTACAACTGAAGAATTGAAGAACCAATGAGGGCTAAAATAAGCCGAAGGCCAGGTTGTTTTTCTCAAATGTTTTCGCAAGACAGCAATAATCTGACCATGTCAGCAATAAGTCTTGTAACATTTTCTGTGTAACATACAGAAAGCTGTGTCCGACTACGTCAGCAGTAGATTTAGTAACATTTTCTGTGTGACATGAAGAGAACTGTATAGGAATAACATACTGAACTCCAGAAAATCAGACAAACCTTGTACCTACATGCTTTGTCTCCTTGCTGCAAGTAATAAAGGGTACCTTGCTTGAACCTAACGTGCATTGGTCTTTGAATTTTTTTTTTTACAGATTGGTCCTTCAGACTGGAACCCTCTCTTCACTTCGGATCAGACGGCCAGGTGGCTGAAACCATACGGGGAAGAAACCAAATTGGTTCTTCTTATATGTAAAGTCCTTCGACTGAATTGTCGTCAAAAGAGGCCAGACACTTTCTGATCTGTGACTGAAGGACGGGTTTCCCGCGAATCGGTGATCAATCACGTGGGCTCAGGTAAGGTGAATCTACTCTTTTCTCTTTTGGGACCAGGGACTGGATATGTATTGTTTTTTGTCAGATTGTATTTTTCTTACAGTCAGGGATAAAAAGAGGTATTATCTTGTCACAGATCAGGTGAAACAGAGTAGTAGACTTTAGGCAGTCATTCTGAAGAGACTATAACAAAATCCGTGGTACACGTTAAAACTAGAGAAGTTACGTAACAATTGAAAGGTAAAAGAAAATGGGTAATAATTGCACAAAAACCCGCCAAAACCCGCCGTTAACAGAAAATGCAAAATATATGTAGTCGCTGCATGCCAATAATATTATTTTTCAAAATGGGTTAACAAGTACGAATTCGATGGAAAATTAGAAAAATCCTCACTTATCAAACTTATCAAACAACTCAAAAATGATTCTAAGGGTCAGGTAAAAAAGCAACGACGGTTAGGAATTCCTCAGGCACACAGGTGGCTGGAGGAAGTAAACCGTAGGGACCAAAAGAACAAATATTCAAAAGCAATGTTTTTAGATAGGGAGGATAACAACTTAGTAATAGCATCAGCACCTCCACCTCCCTTACCAGAATATGAAGTGAGTGAACAGGTTAGTCCAGCCCCACTATATCCTGTGGTCAGTGGAGACAGAGTCATTATAAAACTTAAACTAACTAAAATCAGAGATCCCATCGAGACCAGGTCCCGAACAAAGGAAAGTAATTCAGAGGAAGAAATATGCCCGCTTATAGAGGTACCCAATCCTCAGGCAGGTCAGGACAATCAGGACCTAGTATATAGACCTTGGACTCTGGAAGATATCCAGAAAGCCACTGAGGGAATTCCCCATCCAAAGATTAATTTCAGAAAATTCTCAGAAGATTTACAAGGAATGAGGTTAAGTTATAACTTAAATGGAGAAGAAATAGAAAAGGTAGTTAGACAGATTGTAGGGCCAGATTGGTACATGATTTGTGGCAACTGGAATCCTCGTGACACTGCACAAAACCCCCTCCCACATAGCAGCGCAGAATTAGACACTAGAGTGAAAGGTCTTACAGACCGCATCTCTGAAAAATGGAAACCTAGGGCAGACTGAACTTGCATTAATTAATGCATCCAACAAGAAGGTGAAACAATTGACCGATACTATGCCAGATTGCTAGAATGTTTTAATAACCACTGTGGAATGCAGGTTCCTGAAGATCAAACACAAGATTCCCCATATGAACAGCAGTTAAAGAATGCATTTTTAAAAGGCAGTGGTACGCCTATAAGCCGTTTCATTACAAAACACATGGTAGACCATTGTACAAGCAGATTACAATCATTACTTGAATATGCTAGGCATGCCGAAAGGCATTTTAATAGCAAAAAGAAAAAGAAGGCTCAAGTATTTTCTGTAGAAGAAGGAGCAAAGTTTTATGTAGTACAGTCTGGGAAAAAGGGCAAATAAAACGCACAGAGAAACAAGCAGTCTGATCAGTGATCAGAGAACTTTGAAGGGCGTAAAAAAAGGGGAGAATGTTTTAAATGTGGCAAAAAGGGACATTTGGCAAGGGATTGCAGGAAAAATAAGAAGGCAACAATGGAAGACAAGGAAGGTGAGGACTGACTATATGATAGTCAAGAATCACTAGAAGGGGCCAGTAGAGAAAGGACAAATGAGAATGTGAAAGAGGGAGTAGAGGAAGTGCAGGAAGTTAGTGACAATAAAGAAGAAGAAATATTAGACCTAGCTTTATTGAGCTTGGAGCTCTATTTAGCAGACACAAAACCAGAAGTTACACTGTTGGTGGAAGGGAGGGAGGTAAAATTTTTGTGTGATTCAGGGCCATCACGGACCCTGATACACCCCTCCAAATTACCAGAAAACTCAGAGTCACCTGATTACATACTGGTCAAAGCAGCTGATGGACAGCTGTATCGGGAGCCCCTCTCCTGTAACATTGCAACAACTGATCCAGTTTCAGGATTGACACAGAAAAGCAAAATTGTAGTTTCTGCAAAATGCGCAGTAAATCTCTTGGGCAGAGATCTCATGCAGTTATTTGGTATAGCAGTAGTCCCAACCATGCAGGGTATGGAAGCACAGCAACAAACTAACACCTCTGCGGTGCAATCGGGGGGTGAAATGTTTTATTGGTACAGCCAGGACTTGGTTACGACTGGTCCAGGGACTGTGACCAAGGAACTGATGAATGTAGCCATCAGCAAGTTTCCCTCCCTTGACATTGATAAGCAACGCTTGTTGCACTGTACCCTGTATTTTTGTAGCACACCAGGACCTGATAAGGAATATGAGAAAGAATTATTTAAAAATCGTACGAATAGATTGGTATTGTATAATTTGTACTGGGATGCAGAAGGGAATAGTGTAGCCAGCTGTTCACTGCCCCAAGAGTTTTTTGCACTTTATAAATCTAATCGATTACCACATGTTAGCTTATCCAAAAACAAAAATATAAAATGGGCAGACCTAGGGGAGAAAGCCACAAGATGGGAGAAACAAACAGAACTAGAACTGTCAGGACAGGGAATACAAGTGCAAAAATTGAATTGGGTAACTCAGACCAACCCAGCTGTGCACTTACATTCTTGCGAAGACAGCTGATGGACACTCCTACTAAAGGAGGAATAAAATGCCTTGCTAGATATACCACAGGCTCTCTGGTCGACAGAAAAATCAGATGTAGGTCTCATTCGTACAGCAGGGCCAGTTATTATCACACCAAAGTCAGCATTCAGACCACAAAAGAGACAGTATCCCTTAAGAAAAGATGCAGAGGCAGGGATAAAGCCTATTATAGCAGCATTACTTAAAGGAGGGATACTAGTAGAATCTCCCGATTCACCATGTAACACACCCTTATTTCCAGTTAAAAAATGCAATGGAGAATGGCGTATGGTCCAGGATTTACAAGCAGTAAATGACGCAGTAATACCAAGGGAACCCATAGTGCCAGATCCACACACCCTGTTGAATGACTTAAAACCTCAACAAAAGTATTTTTCTGTGGTAGACATTAGCAACGCATTCTTTTCGATACCGATACACCCTGACAGACAGTATTGGTTTGCATTTACATTTCAGGGAAAAAGATACACATATACGCACCTAACACAGGGATATTGTGAAAGTCCAACTATATTCTCACAAGAAATGGCAAACAACTTGGTAGGATTCAACCCACCAAAAGGTAGTCAGATTTTACTTTATGTTGATGACATTTTATTGGCGGCCCCCACCCTGCAGGATTGTAGGGAAGATACCATAGCAGTTCTATGATTTTTAGCCACTGAGGGACATAAGGTAAACAAAGACAAACTGCAGCTCTGGAAAAAAAACAGGTTAAATACCTAGGATATGTAATATCCAAGGAAGGTAGAACATTAGATGAGGACAGAAAAGTAGCAATTTTGCAAGCACCAAAACCCACTACCAAGAAGGAAATTATGTCCTTCCTGGGTACAACTAATTTTTGTCGAAGCTGGATTCCAAACTATGCCTTGGAATCTGCACCTTTAACTGACCTTATATATAAGATGCCTATGGCAGCGCAGGATTTGTTACAATGGACACCAGAGGCAGAATCTGCCTTTTGTAAACTAAAGCAATTAATAGCGTCCTCACTAGTTCTGGGACTGCCAAACTATCATAAATGTTTTTTCCAGACTGTAGATTGCAAGCAGGGTTATATGACACCAGTACTAACACAACAGCATGGGGATAAGCAATGCTCCATTGCTTACTATTCATCACAACTGGATCCAGTGGCATGGTCCTTACCCCACTGTGTACAAGCAGTAATTGTAGCAGCGATGGCAGTACAGGCTTCAGCCTCAGTAGTCTTGTTCCACCCTCTCACTTTGAGGGTACCCCATGCAGTCACGATCATTTTACTACAAGAAAAGGTGGCATATCTTTCCCCTGCTAGGCATCTTTCCTACATGACTATATTGTTGAGCCAACCTCATATGACAATTGAATGATGCACAACTTTGAACCCTTCTACTCTGCTCCCAACTCCTGCAGACAGCACACTGCACCGCTGCCTGCAGGTAATCGAGCAAAAGACATTACCTAGAAAAGACCTCACAGATGTTCCCTTGGATGATGCCAAGTTGACATACTATGTGGATGGCTCGTGCAAGAGGGGTCCTGCAGGACAGAACCTAGTAGGATATGCAGTAGTCTCTGATACTGAGGTTATAGAAGCAAAATCCTTACCGCACAATTTATTTGCACAAGCAGCAGAACTGATTGCCCTAAAACGGGCATGTACCTTAGCAAAGGGTAAATGTGTAAACACTTTTACGGATAGCCAGTATGCTTTCTCCACTATGCATGTGTTTGCACAACAGTGGAAAAAACGGGGAATGATAACATCTACTGGCAAACCTATAAATCATACACAGTTTATTTTAGATCTTTTAGAATCTATTCAATTACCTCAGAAAGTGGCCATTTGCAAATGTGCAGCTTACACCAAGCAACAAGATAGGATTTCAAAAGGTAATGCAAGAGCCAATATAGCTGCAAAACAAGCAGCTAGAGGTGTTTCTTTTAAATGAGGAATTACAACCCTCTGAAACTTTGAATCTAGATATGTTAAAAACAATGCAGACACTCACTATGCAAGCTGAAAAACAGCGATGGATGAAACAAGGAGCAGTCCTCGAAAAGGGGCTGTACATCTCTAAAGAAGGGAAACCAATACTACCTTCTAATTTGTTCCGCTATGCGGCATTGTTGAGCCATGGGCAGTGCCATGTCTCAACAGGGGGAATGATACAGCTGGTGAACCAGGTGTTCACAACGTACAGATTTACAAACTACTCTAAAAAATTTGGTTTAATGTGTCAGATTTGTAACAAACATCATGCACAAGGGGCGATAAAGCCCAAGCAAGGGAGTTTTCCCACACCACCATATCCGTTTCACACTATCTGTATGGATTTCATAGAATTGAACAAATGTGAGAATAAGAAGTACTGCCTTGTCATTATAGATATGTTTTCCAGGTGGGTGGAAGCCTTTCCAACCAAAAATCCAGATGCAGCTACAGTGGCAAAAGTACTTGTCCAGGAAATTATTCCTAGGTTTGGCATTCCGGAGAAAATCTATAGTGACAATGGTACACACTTTGTAAATCAAACCATACAGAAGTTGAGTAAGTATTTTGGTATTACTTTAAAAAATCATTGTGCATATCATACACAGTCTGCAGGGCTGGTTGAAAGGCATAATGGTATACTGAAAAGCAAATTGAGAAAATTAATAGCTGAAACAGGAAAAACTTGGTTATACTGTTTACCCCTGGCACTGTTGAACATGAGAACTGTCCCTACAGCAAAAGGACTGACTCCTTTTGAAAACTGTTTTGATGGGCTTATTATACACCCCAGTGGAAACCACTCATGTCATCAGACCAGGAAGCTGATTTTACACTAGATGAATATATGAAAAAGTTGTTGAGTTCTAAACATCTGTTGTAGTCTAATTCTGTTTCAGACCAAAAACTAACCGAAACATCGGAAGTGACAGTGACGCCAAGAGACTGGGTATGGATTAAAATCATGAAATGAAAGAACTGGGCATCGCCAAGGTGGGAAGGTCCCTACCAGGTGCTTCTTTCGACACCTACTGCAGTCAAGATAGCAGAACGAGCTTCGTGGATACACCTGACGCACTGGAAGCTGGTAAAAAACTTCAAGTTGGACAAAGACCTTACCTCTCCATCGGGACCTTAAGCACAAAAGTCTGGCTACAAAGGGGGGTCAGATCAATAGGAACTGATCCGTCTCAAACCCAGTGAAGCAATCATCAGTGCTAAAGGTCCTATAGGGAAGAGAGTAAGATCATGTGTCCTAAGCGAGATGACAGAATCAAGTAAGATCCAAATACACCTACTTGGAAGAACCGAAGAAAACAGGAATGCAGAACAACCGTTTCCACAGAAGTATTACATGACCATCCTGTTGACTGTACTGGTAACAATAATCCTTTTTTTGCGGCCATTTCTTTTCTCAGCCATGCAAGTAGAATTAAATAAGCGTGCAGAATGTCACCCGAACTTCAATACCTACCAGGCAATCAAATACGTGTATGCTGAAACCTTTAATGTTTCGAATTGCTGGGTCTGCACAGCTCTACCAACAGCATATGGGGGGTTACTGCTAATTTCAGTTCCCCTAGGGGCTAATAAGACCTGGGAAAACCTAATTCATGATACATCAAATGTCACATCAAAAGATAAAGTAGCATTGCACTTGTCTATTCATCAGACGGGAACAGTGTGTTTTTATAAGAATGATACTGTAAAGGTAGGATGGAACTATTGCAATGTAACAGTTCCCTATAGATGCTACACTAAATCTAATAACATCGGATCCTATTGCAACACGAGCTATGATTCATTTGTTGAACTGATGCATAGGACAATCGAAGAAGTAAAACATGATGCTGTCCTCTACAAACAACTGTCCATAATCGACAGAAAAATGTTTCACGCAGGACAAGGGTATGTTTATATTAAAGTTACTACTAAAGTGGAAGATTGTTACTTTATATGCGGAAGAAAAGCATATAAATGGCTACCCAAAAACTGGTCCGGTAGTTGTTTTTTGGGGTACCTGGTTCCTGCCATATGACACACGGCAGTTTTACTTCAAGGGAAAATTCGTAATGTCCAAAAAATCAAGAAGCCTGTCAATCCAGTTGGACAAGTCAATGCACCCTGGAAATACCATCATGACTTAGGCCCTGGGAATAACAACGGACTGTCGCACATGGATCTGGGTGATACCATCATATCATGGGCAGGCATACTACCAGCATATGGAGAAATGAAATCAATCTGGGAACTTATCTAAACTTCAAAAAATAATGAGTAATGCAACCTTTTCTGCCCTAGAATTAGTAAACGATGAACTGACCGCCATGAGAACAGTGGTACTTCAAAATCGCATGGCTCTTGACTTCACCCTAGTGGTGAAAGGAGGTACGTGCGCTTTAATCCAGGAGGAGTGCTGTTCGTACATTCCAGACTACAGACACGAGATAGACAACCATCTTGAGGTAATTCAGCAGGTGTTGGCCATGACCAAACCGGGACCAAATCCATTGACAGATTTTTTTCTGAAATGGTTTGGGGGTTGGGGCAGCATCCTTATGAACATTCTGATTGCCATCTGTGTAGGGATAGCCCTACTGATGCTGTGTGGGTGCTGTTGCATCCCTTGCATAAAAGGACTAGTTAAAAATTTTGTAGACATTTCAGTTTCAGAAACTTTGTACTAGGAAGCTGAACTCGAAGAATTACTCAAAAACTGAAAAATGCTTTCATGGGCTTAAACTAAATGACTCTCTAACTGCAAATCCTGAGTAGGAAGAGGTTAAGGGAAGAAAAAACTGTTTATGCTTATTTTGAAAGTAGAATAAAGTATTAAAAGGGGGGAAATGTTAGAAAAATGCATAATAGCAATATGCATGCTTAGTGCATTAAAGGCTTAAAAGGGTTAATACATTTATTCTGTTCATGTTGAATGAATCTACACAGCTACTAGAAACTTTAATAAGAGACACTTTATTCTGCTTATGCCATGAAAATATGTGCAGCTACTAGAAACTTGATGAGACATTTTATTCTGCTTATGCCATGTGAAAATGTACAGTTGCTAGAAGCCTTGATGAAGAAAACAATAGATGTTTGAAAGCTTAAACCATAGTCAGCATTATTTGTACCAAAGCTAGAAATGTACCTTGAATCTAGACAAAATGTAACACGTATTAGAACTGTACCATTGAAGAATTGAAGAACCAAGGAGGGCTAAAATAAGCCGAAGGCCAGGTTGTTTTTCTCAAATGTTTTTGCAAGACAGCAATAATATGACCATGTCAGCAATAAGTCTGGTAACATTTTCTGTGTAACATACAGAAAGCTGTGTCCGACTATGTCAGCAGTAGATTTAGTAACATTTTTTGTGTGACATGAAGAGAACTGTATAAGAATAACATACTGAACTCCAGAAAATCAGACAAACCTTGTACCTACATGCTTTATCTCCTTGCTGCAAGTAATAAAGGGTGCCTTGCTTGAACCTAACGTGCATTGGTCTTTGAAGTTTTTCTTTTACAAGTGTTAGCGAGGAGCTCTGCCTAATGTAGACTGGGATCTTGTTCCAAAGCATGGGAAGTCTCTGGGACAGGAATCTATCCCTCCAGCACATCCTATTTATTGTTGTGGTGAGGTTTAGATCCCTAGAGCGTGTGGCTCGAGGGGATAAGGTTTTCTTTAGGTGGAGCATGTCCATCAATTCTGGGTTGGACATGGCCTTGTATGTTAGGCAGAGATCACCTCTGAGTAGGCGGTATGCAACCGAGTACAACTGGAGTTTCTTCAATTGAGCTGCATAGGGCATCTGTTTGAGGCCAGTGATCCTCTTGGTGAGATACTTCTGTGGTCTTTCCAGCTGTTGCAGGTGTCTTGTAAGGTACATCCCAAATGGGGCATTGTACTCTATGATGGGTCTGATGAGTGATGAGTAGAGGGGCACAATGACCTCTTTTGATCTGGATGTGAACACTTTTGTGATTAGGTGGGCCACGTAGAGGGATTTTCTAACCACTTTGGCAATGTGATTATCAAAGGTGAGATTACTATCTACTTCGGTCCCCAGATCCCTTATTATGTCTTCTGTATTTAGGGGACTACCATCTATGTGGTAGTTTGTGGGTACTTTGTTTTTTCCAAAGGGGATGACTATGCACTTTTTGGCATTCAGCTTGAGGCCATGATTTTGACACCAGATATCCTTCTCAGTGAGACCCTTTTGGAGGATGTCTGTGTCAGCCAGAGAGTCAATTATAGCCCCTAGTTTGCAGTCTTCTGCGAACCTAGTCAGCCATAGTCCTCCTGTGCTTGCCTGTACCTCTGAGAAGTATATGCTGAACAGGAGAGGTCCTAGGACTGAGCCCTGGGCAATGCCACTTGTAACCGGTTTAGAGTCGGACCTAGCTCCCGCAATTCTCACCATGTGGGTATTGTCCGTGAGCCATTTGGCAACCCATCTTGTGAAGTAGGGGTTTATGTTCAGACTGGTGAGCTTGTCTATAATACCAGAATTGGGAATGGTGCTGAAGGCCTTAGCAAGGTCTAGGTAGGCTGTGTGTACCACCTTTCCCTCGTCTATAGCCTTGGTAACTGTCTCAAAGAAGTCCACCAGGTTTAGGAGGCATGGTCTGCCCTTAAAATTAAGATACAAAAAAAGGTTACTGCAATAAATGATGCACCCACTCACGATTTGGTTCAGCAATACCCATATTTACAAGGAGGTGATAAGATGAAGTATTTGGGAGTTATGTGGGAAGAGACGAAAAAAAGATAATACAAAAACTGAGAAATTTAAAGCTCTTATTTATGGATATGGATAGTAAGATACAAGTAATGAAAACGTTTTTAGTCACTTTTGTTTTATTTACAGATCAGGTATATTTTTATCAATCAGAGGAAAAGTTGTGGACAATAATTAATAAAGACATGAAATAATTTATCTGGAAGGGAAAGAGGGACCAGTTAAGTGATATAAGTTGACTTGCCCAATACAGCAAGATGGTCTGGGAGTACCTGATGTGAAGGGATTTATTAGAGCTACACATTTAAGGCTCATACACAACACAAGCAGAAGGTTATAATTCAAAGTGGAAAAGAATGACAAAGTGTGTGTGTGGGGGGGGAGTGGTCAAGAAATAAAGAGACTGTAGGGTTTTGGGTACAGATGTTTAAGGAGAATAACCACCACCATATAAAATATTATATTCATACATTTGCAGAAAGTATTCTAAGAATTAAGCCAACACATGAATGAAGAAAGGAGATTTTGCCAATAGGTATGACTGCAAGTAGGGGTACAGAAAATAGGCAACAGAGGGCCAGAATTTACTGGAAAAATGACAAAGGAATTAAGGTATTTAGAGAAAATAAGCAGAAAGGGAATGGCAATGGAGTGAGATGAAGCCAAGAAGAAGTTATTTTGACTGCAGGTTAGAGACTGCCTTCTACAGCAAGAACTGATATCACAGTATATGCAAAGAGAGCCATAAGAGAGTCCTAAATTAGAGACCTGCTTTGGTAGATTTTTTTTAGTCAAATCTTGAACTGAAGCTGCTGTTAAAACTGATATAATTTCTACAGCATATAAAATAGTTCATGATAACTATAAGAATTAATCAGAGGATGGGATGTTAGAAAAGACTGGGAAAAGAGACTGGAAAATCAATTTGAAGGGAACAATGGGAGGACATCTGTATGGCTCCCAAGTATGCAACAAAGTCTAGCAGATTTAGGATTTTTGCTTGGAAGTGTGTGCATAGTTATTTTTATACACCAGCAGATTTCAGAAACTTTTTCCTCACGTAGATATCAAATACCGGAGGTGTGATGGGGATGAAAGAGATAACTGGGAATGTATCTTTTGAGAATGTAATGATTTGGCAGATTTTAAAAATTCCCTAGAAGTATTGGGGGAAGCAAATGGCTGTAACTAAGGACATGATTCTTTTCAGTCTTGACACAGGATCTGAATTGCTTAGACATAATAAGGTCTTATTAAGTTTAATTCTGTTTGCTGACAAAAAGCACTTCCTAGAAAATGGAAATGAAAATTTACACCAACTGTATTAGAAGTATTGAATACTGTAAAAAAGATAAAAAGACTGGAAGAGGGATCTTTATAAAAGAGAAGGAACAAGTTACATAGAAATAGAATTACACAGAATACAGTATGTGGTTGCAATACATGCAGACTAATGTTCGGGAAAAAGAGTGAGGTTTAAGGGATGACCAGAACTGTGTGAATTATGTAATGTTGGACTGAAAGATAGTTGTTATAAACAAAGAGAAGATGTAATGTATACTGTATGTAAGTGGAAAACGTTAATATGGTTTGTTTTCTTTTCTATTAATATATGTGTGCCTATGTGTTACATTATATTTTAATACAGGTGTTTAAAAATATTCATTTAAAAATGCTGGTGGAGAAATGAATAAAGGTACTGCATTACCGACTGATCAACAACTCCTGACAGTATCCCTTAACAGCTTGCCTGCCCCCTTTAACCCACCCTGGTTATGCTTCTGGGGTCATGCATTCCCATATTTACATTAGGACATATTTTGCTAGATCCAAAAGTCTTCCTGTATTTCACATATGGTACCATATTTGTAAGACAATTTATTATTTACTCTATGTTTTGATATTATCAAATTTATGTATTGCAAGTATTTACTCATTTTGCTTATGAATGTTATCTTGTTATGGCTATTTCTGTTTGCATGTGTATTGCATGTACTAACTCACTTTGTTTATAAATTTCATCTTGTTATGGCTATTTCTGTTTAAACTTGTAATAACCATTGGAGCTTTTATCCCCGGGCCTCCACTGAAAATGGACATATATCCAGATGGACTAGCCCGGTCAACAAATGTAAAATAAAATAAAATAAATAAAAAATAAAAATCTTTGGAGCAACTGCAAATAAATGACTGAGCTGCCTTGACGTTAGGCCACTATCCCTGAAAGCCAGTCCGCACAGACTCTCTGTTCTCTATCTCATCAGGATGTGCTTCAGTCCCCTCTATTATGCACCTTTTCTTAAGCATCTGTCCATCTCTTATCCTTCTTAGGGGGATCCCATTGAAAATAGTTCTTCATCGGCCTATTTCCTTCCCTCTTGCTTGTTCATCTAACTCTGGGAGCCAGCACTGTCACATGCTCCTAAAGTAATAATATGAAAGAGTTTTTTTTTCTTTCTTTATGTACTAAACAAAGCCCCTATGTAGTCCGACATCAGAATACTCAGTGTTAAGCACAAGAGTTACAGGAGGACATTACCTTTGTCAATTTGTATGAACATTACACTCAAATCATTTAAATAAATGAGGTGGGTGTTCCTATCCAGTTCACTAAAAGTTGGTGTTACCATACTCCATAACAAGTTTTGCAGCCCCTCAATGTACATACATTTTTTTTTTAATTTCTGCACTGACAACTGATCCAAGTTATTCAACAAGATAGTACATTAATAGCACAAAACCTATTCCTCATGTTTACTTACATTATACAAGGGATCACAGACACTTCTGACAGCTCAGTTTATATTGCAGTCTATGGGCTCCTCTTGCAGAAGGCAGCTATTATACAGGTGCCTCTCTTTGCAAAATGTATAATAACAGAAAGGAAGACAGCATCTGCTTCACTGTACTGTGAGTATTTGCTTTCATTGGGAGTAATTAGTTTCTATCCTAGTTTTGTTTTCTGAGCACCTTGCCAAGTAAAAACTACAGTCTACCAATTTCTTTCATACTAACCTTTGGGAAAGTGTTTAAAATAAACTGGCTGCACTAGCTCAAAGTATATTTCCACTAAGTATACAAGTTCTAATGGTTTTGCTCATCCAAAGTAAGCCAATATTTCATTCTTGATAATTTGGGAAAGTCAGGTAGGTAATCAGGGTAAGCCTTCTGATGTCCTCTTTAGAGGAATGACGTTAAATTGCTAACACAGTCAGCTGTTGGTCATTTCTTTCTTTTTGTTACTGCCTTAAATGGGCAACAAGAATGTTTCACTTTTTCAGCTGGAGTGATTCCTTGTAAGAGTGACTTCCCATCTTTCTTCTCTCACTAATGGGAGCAGATGGGATAATTCCTGCTCTGGGTGAAACCTTTATGTTCTGGATGGTGCCACTATAGAAGCACAACCAAGTCAACACTCCAGTAACACAGTAACCAATTCAGCCAAACACCAAAAAAAAACAGTAGAAGGAAGCACAAAAAAAAAGAAACAGTTTGGATACCCAGCAACCACTTGATTCCACAAAAAAAAACCAATAGTCAGCACAGCCTTGTGACAGATTAGAATCTCATTGTGTCATTGTGTTCCTGCTGGACATATGCCACTCTCGCATGATAACTTTATTTTTTGCAAGTTGAGGATTGAGGACTTAATGACTTCTTTCAGTATGAAAATAAAATTGTTGCAATCCATCTTCACAAGATTAGCAAAGTGTCCCATGAACTTACCTTGATTCAAATACTACAAGGGAACAACATGTGCATAGTATACTCAGGCACAGTATGCTTCAATAACTAAACTGCCTTGATTACTATATAGCCTTGTTTTTTAATACAAATGACTTTTCCAGTCTAAAATATACTCAACAATGTTTCAAGGCAAAAACAACTTAAGAACACAGACCATCTCCTGTCTTAGCTTATACTCATAACTAACCATGTACTTTTTAAGAAAGCTATGCTTCGGTTTCAGCTTTCCTTGACCTTGACATAGCAACACATTACCTTGTAGAATGACAGTTATTCTGGTTCACCTTTCTTTCATGATCAAGCTCAGTGTCCTTTACAAAGAGGTCTTTTGTTTTACCCTACTTACACAATGAAGTACAGCACCTATAAAATAATTATTTTTCAGCTTCACAATTAGTTCAACATAAGCCCACAATTTTAAGAGCACTAGCCAGGTAAACACGGTCAGGTGATCTGAATAACCTAAGCTGCTAGGTAACGTAATTCCGTTCCCTTATCCACCAGGTGATCTGAATAACCTAAGCTGCTAGGTAAGGTAGTTTCCTTCCCTTAACCACTTATAAGCCTGGGCAAGATTGAGCTTTTCTCTGTCTATGTGAGGTCCCCTCTCTGGGCCAGTAATTAAGGAGTCTGAATCCTCACCACTGACACTGGAGCGAGACATTGACTTGGAACAAAAATACACACAGTATTTCCAGATGCAGCTCTCTGCACCAAGCACATTGTCTATTAACAGCACACAGGAAACACACTCAGTCTGGGGTCTGGGTTTCTCTCTCTCTCTCTCTCCAGGTCCCCAGTAAGACTCCCCACTCGCACAGCTGCAGAGTTGAGTCCTCAGCCAAGTTTCCAAGCCAAGTTCTCCACTACTCTCTCTGTGAAACCAGTGCTTTGCGTCTCTGCTCCAAGCAACTGACACACACACACACACACACACACACACACACACACACACACACACACACACACACACACACGCACACTCACTTGAGAAAGGCTTACACAGATTTACTTGCAATGCTCCCTTCTGCCCAGACTATAAGGTAGTTACACTGCCACCAGACACTCCAAAGCCAACTACTTTAATGCTCTTACAAGGGTACCCAATTATACTGAGTGAAATTAATATTAATATAAATGATGGTGTTTGACCAGTGCAATAAGGCTTTCAGGAGTGGCCACACAGTCACCAAACAGATATAAAGTACTCAAACTTTAAGATATTCTCGAAAGGACAAGCCACAATGAAAAGTTTAAATATATTTAATAATAAATAATAAAAGAACATGGACATATTGAATATCTATTTACAATAAACACCAGAGTTTCAGTCACAGGAAATATTAAAATAACACAGATGAATCGATTCACACAGATGCAGAAAAACAGTATTTAACTAATCTCACTATATTTTCCTGACTGATCTAAAGAATTACTATTCCCTGGTCACTTACTAAAGCAAGGCAAGATGAAGTAGATAGGGAATCCTTCTATGTCAGGTTTCAAAAACAGAGTGCTCTGAGGCTTCAGTCTCATCTAGTAGAAAAACATAATTTTTGTCCTGGATTACAGAATGACATCCCATACATTTTGTCATCTGACTTTAGTTCCCATACTACCCACGCTTACTAGAAACTGTCAGGATTTAGCACATATGTGTCAATAATACACACACATAGAGCTTTGCTAACATCTGTTGCACCTTCTGGAAGTGATAAAACCATTTCAACACTTCCACCCTTCCATGGTAGTAATCAGTTCCCTGCTAGATACAATACAGCTGGATTCCTAGTATTTGTTTCCCAGACATTTTGTCTCTGGGTGCAGTCATAACTGTAAGATAAAATACTTATGATCTAAATTAAGTAATTTAATTTCAAACTATTTTTCAAAGTTAGCTGGAGCTGAGCATAACCTCTTCTCTTCCAGTATCGTATGCTCTGTTACAATATTAATTTCAACAGTTATAATACAGACTGACATACATGTGTATTTCTTTGCTGTCCAGCAGGACACACTGTTGGTACATTTTAACACAAGCAGCTTTAAAAATACATTTTTCAACACAAGCATCTGTGCCAATCAGTTTGATATAGAAATGACATATAATGTTTTACAAAATTCTAGCTAGCTATGTTGGTATGGGTCTACTTCAACCCATCAAAATTACAGTTTACTGAAACTGAAATAAGTGACCCCACTTCAGCGAAAGTATGTTTAAATGAAAACGCACTGTCGCAAAACTCAGTACACTGAACAAAAACAAAAAAAAAACGCATTCAAAAAAGAAATAAAACAAATACACCCGTAATGTGGGGATCTGTGCCCTCACACCCCTGCTACTTATATATACTAACTCTGAGATCGCACTACTGTGGGGAAAAGGGAATATTCCCTTATCCTCACTGTTTCCTCGATCTATAACAACTACTCGGTGTACTGAGTTTTGCAAAATAGCTTTTTGTTTAAACACACTTTTGCTGAAGTGGGTTCGCATATTTCAGTTTCGGTAAACTGTAATTTTGAAGGGTCGAAGTAGACTCGCTGGCATATGTTACCCATCCACTGCTCTGCTTCTCCTGGCACAGGCAGCAATACTTCACATCAACACACTCTTATCCCTCTCCTCCCAATGACACAGTAAATAATAAGTTATGTACCTACCATAATGTTCCATGTTAGTTGTCTTCTTCTCGCCTTCTTTCTTGCTGGATGGGTTCAGAGCCGATCCTTGGCTCTGACTTGGAAATCTACTAAAGCTCAAGAGCTATTTACTGACTCGAGGCCCTCCCTATATCCCACAATGCTAGGCATCAGATCCCCAGATCTCATTTGGCAGGGCTAACACCAAGGAAAGATTCAAGGACACCTGTCCAACCACAAGGAAAACTATAGTACAAAGACAGAGGAGGACACAATGTACATCAGAGTTGTCCAGAGAAAGAAGGCCCCAAAAGGGGACTCTTCTCGGTCTGACCAGGCTAGGGAGATGGAGGGTGGGATGCAAGAAAGAAGGCGAGAAGAAGACAACTAACATGGAACGTTATGGTAGGTAGATAACTTCTTAATGTTAAGTTGTCTATCTCACCTTCATTCTTGCTGGATGGGACAGCGTCCCTAGCACCTTAGTCCTGGGTGGCTCATTGGAACAGACTCTTGAGCACAGTGGAACCAAACTCAGCTCTATTCCTAGAGGCCACATCCAACTTATAATGCAAAATGAATGTATGAGGAGTGGCCCAAGTGGCTGCAGCACAAATAGATTCCATTGGTAGTCTTGCTTGAAAGGCTACCGACGTAGCCAATGCTCTGGTGGAATGATCTTTAGGTTTAGCATGGAGTTGTTTATGTCTGAGTTGATAAATCAAGGTAATAATAGAGGACAACCACCTGGATAAGGTTACTTTGGAAACTGGCTGTCCTTGTTTGCCCTCAGCATAGGATAGGAAAAGTTGGTCTGATTTTCTTATTTACTTTGTCCTGTCCAAGTAGAAACGTAATTGCCTGTGAACATCCAAGTGGTGCAAATTTTGTTCAGCTTTGTTCAAATAGTTAGGAAAAAATATGAGCAGATCGATAGACTGATCCAGATTTGTTTCAGAGGGTATCTTGGGTAAAATCGAAGGATTAGGCCTAAGTGAAACTCTGTCCTTATGAAACACAAGAAAATGAGGACGAATACAGTGGGCTTGAAGTTCCGAAACTCTCCTAGCTGATGTGATGGCTACCAAAAAGAGAGTCTTCCAGGAGAGCAATTTTAAGGAACAGGAAGCTGCTGGTTTAAAGGGGGGGAGAATCAAGGAAGCCAGTATCAAGTTCAAGTCCCACGGAGGCAGGGGATCCCTGACTGGGGGCCTAAGTAACAAAGTTCCTTTGAGAAAGGCCTTGCAAAGTTTGTGGGACATGATGCTGGTTTCTGACAGGCTAGCATGGAAATTTGCAATAGCAGCTAATTGGACCCTAATGGTGGCAGAGGAGGAACCAGCTTGAAAGAGCTCTGCTAAAAAATCTAAAACATGATGGACAGGGGCTGTAAAAAGGTCAATATTCCTAGCCTCTGCCCAGAAGGAGAAATGTTTCCACTTACATAAGTCTTCCTGGTAGCAGATTTGTGTGAAGAAAGGATGATTTCACGCAACGGCTGAGAAATTAGCGGAAGCCTGGCTAAAGTTGGAAGTGGAGCAACCAAGCTGTAAGGTTGAGAGACTGAAGGGACTGGTGCAGTCCACCCGACTGATGGACCAAGAGGTCTGGCACTAGGTCCAGATTCCACGGCTGCTTCAGCAGGTGGCAATGCAGGAACGGGAACCAAATTTGTCGAGGCCAGTAAGGGGCAATGAGGATCATCCTGGATCCCAAAGCGGTTGCCTTCTGAATTAGCTTGGGAATTAGGGGAAAGGTGGAAAAGCGTACAGAAGACCCCGGGGCCAACGTGAACTAGAGCGTCTCTGGGGGAGTGGCCAGGAAGGGGGAAGAGAGTGAAGAAGTCATCGCACTTGCTGTTGAGAGGGGTTGCAAAAAGGTTGCAGCAAGGTTGACCCCATCTGTGGAAGATTTTGTCCGCTACTGATTGATTGAGGGACCACTCGTGAAGCATGAGAATAGCTCTGCTTAGCCTGTCCACTATGACGTTGGACTTCCCGGGGATGTGCGTTGCTATCAGAAACCGTTGAGAGAAGATCGCCCACTGCCAGAGTCTGAGTGCTTCTCGACATAAGGGATAGGACTTGGTTCCACCCTGCTTGATGATGTACCACACTACAGACATATTGTCTGTCTGAATTGCAATAGTCCCAGTGGGTAGAGAGTCCTGAAGAGCTTGCAATGCCAAAAGCACCACTCTCATCTCCAATACATTTATGTGCAGATGGTACTCTAGAGGTTGCCAGGTGCCTTGGACAGTCCTGCCGTGAAAATGCCCCCCCCCAACCCGATAAGGGAGGCATCCATGGTCACTGTGGCAACAGGAGGAAGAAGAACACACGTCTGCCCTGGAGTATCAGAGGGGAGACCATCCACCAAGCTAGGTGGTCTTTGCATGACTGAGTGATTATTATCTTGTGAGACATTGGAAGCTGTTGAAAGGGCCATTGAGTAAAAGGCATCCACTGAAGAAGCCGCATGTGAAAGCGAGCCAGGGGAACTAGTATGATTGCTGCTGCCATGAGGCCCAAAGTCTTTAGTACAACTCTGGCTTGAATCCTGTTGCACTGTAGTAAGACTTGCACATGTCGGCGGATTTCTGAAACTCTGTCGAGAGGAAGCCTTGCAGACAGATCTTTTGAATTTAAGATTGCGCCTATAAAGATAATAGACTGAGAAGGTGACAATGCAGACTTTTCGAAATTTCTTGATATACCTAGCTCGGTGTAAGTTTGGATGGTATAATCCCTGGCTCGCAGTAGTTGATGCCTGATGGGAGCAGTGAGGAGCCCGTCGTCGAGATATGGAAACACCTGGAATCCTCGCCATCTCAGGTGAGCCGTAACCATTGCAATGCATTTGGTGAACACCCTGGGGGCTGTGGTGAGACCAAAGGGCAGGGCCCTGAATTGATAGTGACTGGCTCCCAGCCAGAAGTGGAGAAACCTTCTGGAGCGCCTGTTCATTTTGATATGGAAGTACGCATCCTGAAGATCTATGGAACACATCCAATTGTCCTGACCCAAAAAGGGTAGAATGGACTGGAGCGTGACCATCCGGAACTTTGTTCTTTGAATAGACTTGTTTAGCCTGCTGAGATCCAAAATGGGTCTCCAGTCCCTTGTCTTTTTTGGCACCAAAAAGAACTTGGAGTAGATTCAGGATCCTTGCTGGTCTGCTGGGACTTGCTGGATGGCCCGTTTGTCTAGCAGTTTTGAAATTTCTAGTACTGCCTGTTCCCTTAGATCAGGTGGAACATCTGGAAGGGACTTGGTTGTTTGTACCGGGGTGTGGACAAAGGGAATGTTGTAACCCTCGGATATGATAGACCCTACCCATTTGCCTTGTGTGAGTAGTTGCCAGGCTTCTGGGTACAGTGACAATCTTCCCCCGACTGCCTCCAAAGGTGGACAGTCGGGCAGCCCCTCAGGGGTGCTGAAAGGGTTTGTCAGAGAACGATTCTCTGCTACCCTGATTCTGCGGGCCCCCTCTGCCCCTCAGGCGGCGTCTATTATTGGTCCCTCCGCTGCCCCTGGAGGGAAACTCACCACGTATGTCAGGCACGACTCCCTGGGGTTTCCAAAACTACATTTTTCCACTCTTCTGACCCTTGGGGTATGGTCTAGAGGGAGTGGAAAAATGGACTCCTACGGCAGAGAGAGTCTTGCCTTCCTGCTCACACCTGGTAAGGGTATCTTTCACCTGTGGTCCAAACAGAGCCGAACCATCAAAGGGGGTATTGGTGAAGGACGCCTTAAAGGAGTCAGCAAAGTTGGATAACAGCATACAGGCATGTCTTCTCAAAGCCACGCCTGTACCTGCGGCCCTACTCGCCCCATCGGCTGCATAAGAAATGAGCCTCCCTGCAAAAACATGTTCGAAGTTGTGACACTTTGATCATATAGTCTCGGCCATGTGAGTTTTGAAATTTTGCAACGTCGATAATCTGACATAGATCCATATAGACATACATATGTATATGGTTAAAAACATCTTGAAAAGTTTTTTGTTGGTGAAATTGACTGAAAGCACAACATTTTGATACTTTAATGAATGCTCAAATGAGTGAATTATTTTTTATAGTGTTTGCAGGTATGATTACAAAAATTAATGTTAGAATTAAATGGTTATAGTGGTTGGTGTGTGTAAGAGAGTTCACAGATTTAAGGGTTAGGGTAAGGGTTAGGTTAAGGGGCTAGACTTACAGTTTTACATGTTTGGTGTTGTGTGCATTTTATGTCCTTTTGTCTTGTGTAGTAGGATTTTTAGTAATGTAATGTGTAGGGTTATGGTTAGGGATTGGGTTAGCACACAAGTAAGGTAGTGCTGGGGTTAACACCTGACCTGCCCACCTAACTCATGAGTGCTAACCTTAATACTACCTTTACCCCTGCCATTGTGTTACCAAAAATCATTTCCCTAACAGTACCACTACCAACACAACACTTGATCTAGGTTTTGTAGTTGGATGTATGACATTAGGTATTTTTAGTTGGGTTTAGTTTTTCAACATTTTATGATTCGATATTATGAGTGTTCAGTGTTTTGTGTTTTTTTTAATATATATATATATATATATATATATATATATATACATATATACATATATATATAAAATTTCTAAATAAGACAGTGCAGGAAAAGGCAAATCACCCTTCCCTACATTTTTGCGTGACTGCACATAATGACAATGGCAAAAATACTAATGACAGCATCTCAAAACAAACATCAAACCACAAAACAGATCAAAAGTAAGCCATCGAACAAGCACAACTCTAACATGAGCATGCAAACCTCTCTTATATTAAACAACCTTACAAAAAACTAGTTGATGAACTGTGCATTTGACATTAAATCCCTCTTCTTGTTTCATTCGATTAAAATGGAAATCAACTGACAAGCAGAATTCCACGAGTCTATAATGCAACACACACGCACACACACACACACACACACACACACACACACACACACACACACACACACACACACACACACGTGTGTTTTAATTTCCTTAGTAGTAAATGACAACTGGTTCTTCTCAAACATTCAGTTCAGCACTAATGTTTCTTGTAGTCATTTCATTAGTAGCTACAACAATGCTCTCAGAAACAGATTAAAAGACAAATATACCGTGTTAGTGTACCAGATACTCCAAGCCAAGTATTTAATTTTAATACAATGTAATAATAATCTGGCCTGAATTCACCAGTTCCACTATCATCATTTGCATCTTCTTTGCCTTTTCATGGGTGCATGTACCAGTCGAGGTATACTGTCTTCATAGAGACAATAGCCAATTTTATTGTAATATAATTTATTAATTTTTTCATGCTACATATTCTATCCACTTCCATTTCTTTTTCTGTTCTACCTTCAAGACAAATGGCAAATTTAATACAATTACACTCTGAGGTGCTTCAAATATTTGGTTTAGTTGTTAGCAATGTAAACTCCCTTTACATTTATTTCATTTGTTCTTGATTATCACAACAGGATGTTACCACCTAACATTTTTCAATAATTTAAACCCATATTGTGTTAATTTTCCTTCATAGAAAACAGTTTGTTGAAGAAAAAAGTACAACTTCAGCATCAAAGTTCAGATGTATTATAATCTTTGCATTTTAAAACAATACATCTTAAACACTACTTACATCAAGAAATTGCTAACACTAGAGTGCAGTGTACCTTATCTGTAAAGTAACATCAGCATAACAGAGCACACACATACGGATGGACATTGTTAGGTAGAACATTACAGAGATAGATTAGGATGTCTGTACCTCCACATAGCTATGCCTGTCATCTGTAGAGTAACTAATATATGGTGAATAGGAGATCAGATCAGGACGTTCAATGTTATAGATGGCTTTATTTTTGGGAAGAGCGGCCAGATCCTTGTAGTCAAGTATTTGATCACCAAGCTTTGCCTAAGAAAGAAAGGAAAGACAGAGAAAGTACAGATAAGAAAGAGGAAGGAACAGAGCACACAATTCAAGTAATCAGTCAACTAGAGCAAAAAGCCATTAGCAACAAGAAATTGTATAGCTGCACATGTTACAAAGCTGCAGACATCAGCTACGCCACAGTAGGAAGTCAAGGCTGATTGTTATATAGCAGGTATCTAATTTCACTGCAGACTAACTGCAGCTGCCATCTACCACACACAGAATTATCACAAACATATTGCTCTAGTATGCCTGTTGTATCAACATCTGAAAAGTCAACAGCACATAGTAGATGTAAGGAATTTTTAACAGTCTGCTTATATTAATGAGTAATTCTTTATGAAGGCAATGATATTGTACTATGGAAGGTTAAAATAGAATACTGTAGATCTCCATACTATGTCCATTTTAAGAAATATTGGCTGGCAAGTCATAGTACCTTTCACTTTCTTATTATAGAAATGCTCCTGATCTGAGACAGGCATTCACACCCATCTTACCAGTAAATTCAAGATCAGAAATATGATCTGATAATAGTTTGGCACACAGTATAAATACTAATCCCTTTCTATAAAGAAATATTCATTTAGTTTACTGAGAAAGAATGCTAAGGTATGCGGGCAAGTTTAATGAAATAGATGTGCTTGTAAAAATGTTGATTATGGAGGTTAAATTTACAGAAGCACAACTTCCAGAGGTTCTGGTGTTTCAGTATTTGCCTAAAAAGTTTGAACAGCATGAATACTACAATACAAAATTATCTCTTTGCAGAATTTACAGGTGAAGGATATTCAATGTAGATAAGTACATTAAGGTATCATGAGATTAAAACTATCACAGATCACCCTGTAAAAAAGCCTTTCACTCCATGGAACATACCTGATTACCAAAATGAAACAAATGCACGATGGGACTGTTGTTAAAGATTCTACCTTACAGTTAAAGTGACCTCTACAGACTGAAAAAGAATCATATTCATCCCGTGTCCAAACAGGCACTGATCCAGTTTCATAAGACCATATTGAGTATGCATGCTCCTCTTTTGTTCACATGGGTAGTGATCCAGTTTCATAGTTTCATAAGACCATATTGAGTATGCATGCTCCTCTTTTGGTTACATGGGTAGCGATTCAGTTTCATGAGACCATTTTAGAACAGTGCTTAAATTTAAGAACTCGGTTAAATATACTTACAAGTGGTACTTACATACAAAAATATGAAACTCGGGGAATACTGGTCAATAATATGTTTTACATCTTTATTTCAATAGCTAAACTTAAAATACTTACTACAATACACAAGAAGAACAATCAAAATGCAAAATAGATAAGCGTTAAAAAACTTAGGTAATAATTTCTCGTAAGACATTAATTATACTATATATTTTTGGTTTCCTTCCACCTCCCTCAAAATACCCTGATTAGTCCAACTGATACTATAATGTCCAAAACAATTCAGTATAAAACAGAAGGGAAGGATTATGTCAGTAAAAATGTTAGCGTTCACGCCACTAAGGGTACTTCATCACATTGTCTTTTAGAAAGTCAGGTGAAGGGCCCTTTTGTGGCATGAAAGCTAACAGATTTGTTGAAATAAACCATCCCTCTGTTTTATACCGAGTGGCTTTGTTTTATAGCCAAACTTTTTTTTTCTGTAATTGTTTAAAAACATCTTGTACCATTTATGGTTTGGTGGTGTTTGTTACTATAAACTTTAGGTTGGATTCATAAGTTGGGAGGGTGGCCTAATGGTTAAGGTGTTTGCCTTACAAACACAAGGTGCAGGGTTTGAGTCTCACAAGGGATGCTTGGCTAGGCTTAAAATGGCTCACAAGGGCAGTTAGCTTAGTACTAATCTATGAACCTATGAACCTATTTTAGTGTTTGTGCAAACCAGTGAATGTTACTAAATGGGTGGCTTGGGTGGAATGTTCATTGACCAATGGATGGGAGAGACCAATGGATGGGAGATCGCAGATATACCCCAGGGATTACTTCAGTGTCACTGCTTGACAGAGGCACAGCAAAATAATAGGCATAGTTTTATTCAAACTAAAGGGGTGGCGAAAGCCATATAACTATGGGCTAGGCTTATAAATGCCCTTGGGCAGATAGCCTAGTATGAACCTATGAACCTATGAACCTAAGTGTACACTGTTCTTTGTGAACAGAAAATGCAAGCACAACTCCCGCCTTCTTCCTCCTACTCCTACTTTTAATTTTCCTACTGATTTTCATGTATACTTAAATAACATCTAAGAAATGAATACCCTCCTTAGAGGACACTTGGCGACTACCTGCATAAACCAACTCATTCCTTTAGAATGTGGAATGATGGTGTATAAACCTTTGATGACTTATGTGACTAAAATACCGTCTTCTAGAAAATTCATGTCACCAAAGGTACTTGACTAGATAGCAGTGACTTAACCAGTATTGAAATGTTTATGGATATCATCCTAAAGAGCAATTTTATGTTTTTTGATGGGGAATATTACTGGCAGAAATTAGGTACAACAATGGGTACAGCTATAGCTCCACTCTATGCGAACCTACTATTGACGGAGTGGGAGCACCTGTTTAACGGCAAATACACCTCAAACATCAAGTTATACACAAGGTGTCCGGATGGTATTTTTATACTATAGTCAGATGACTATGCTACATTAGACAAATTTTTCAAACATTTAAATAGTTCTACTTATTTTTTAAAGTTCTCTTATGAACACTCTAAGGAAAGTATTTATTTCTTAGATGTTACGCTTTACAAAGATAGAGTTAAAAGTACCTTTCAAGCTACGGCTTACAGAAAAAAGACTTTTTCAAACAGTTATTTGCATTTGTCTAGTCACCATCCGTTACATCAAAAGAAGGCTATAGTGAGAGGACAAATGATTAGGTTATCCAGAATCATCTCAGATGATATTTTATTTATTTATTTATTTTATTTTACATTTGTTTACTGGGAACGTCTGACAAGCTGTTCTTTTTCAACGGAGGCCTGGGGAGATAAGCTCCATAAAAAAAAAAAAACACGACATAAACATATACAATGGTTATACAAAAGAACAAGTTATTAGATTAGCTATACAGGTAAAATCACATATAATATTTTGTATAATTTCAGTATTGCATATTTTTGTAAAATACAACAGAGAATATAATTTAACAACAATCAGAAGGATAATTATTTAGAATAGATATAGATGTAGAAATAACATATAACATTTTTTATAATTTTACTAACAAGCTTTTTATAACAGTCTTAGTCCCTAAACATACAGTATAAAATATAACAGCAAAATTAGACTCTGTTTTGAAGGAACATATTTAAGATATGAAATTCAGTGGAAGTAAGTGTTTTGCAGCAATCTTTACCAGATCAATGTTGAGTGTTCTTAGCCTGGGCTGCTACAAGAGCATAACCAAGTTTTGGTTAAATGCTCTTTAAGCAACTCTTTGAATTTAGATATTACACAGGTAGTTTTTATGTTTTTCAGGAGATAATTCCATTATTTGGCTATGTAGTGACAGTAAAGGTTTTCCAGCGGTGTTGTTAGCTTTAGTTATCATTAGTAGTGACTTCTTGTTAGAATGAAGGACTCGGATGGCAGAGAATGGTTGCAGGATTTTAAGGAGGCAGGAATTTTGTCTGATTGGTAGACAATTGGTAAACTATAAACAGTTGGTTGTAGACCAGGAGGTTGGGCAATTCTAGCCAACTGAGTTTTTTTAGTGCTAGACACTAATGAGATCTGTAAGTAGATTCAGTGGCAAACCATGCAATTTTATTGTAGCAAGATTGTTTAGATCTGATTTCTTGTTGTTGGTGAGTATTTACTAAGGCACACAGAAGTGTGGCAACTAGATGAGTTCTAGCGATGGTAGCTTTTGTATTACTTGTGAGGATTTTTTTGTGTCTATGTAGTGATCTGAATTTTTTATGAACTTTTTTTATTGAGTAGGCTATGTATAAGTCAAATTTCATGTTACAATCTATGATAACTCCAAAAAACTTGGTATGGGTAAGCTAAGAATTCCACCTAGGCAAGCTCAGAAATTATAAAAAGCAGACAATTCAACTAGCGTAAAAAAATGATTATTTGCTTTCACCAATTTCAGACTTCTTTTTGAGTATACTAAAGTTGTTGGTACTTCCCTCAAGTTTGTTTACAGAAATAATTATAATATTAAGAAATTGCTGCAAAGGGATAATAGTCGATTTTTTTTAAAAAAAAAAAAAGCTCAATCTAATAGAACTAAAGGAATGAATAAATGTAGTTTTTGTTTCATTTGTAGGTATATCCTAAGGAATGTTTGTGAGTTTGAAACATTTAGAAACCACTTTACCTATCCCAGGGGTTTTTAATTGTAAGACCAAGGGTATATTTTACATTGCAGTGTGTGCTGAATGTGACTGTTACTATATAGTGATGACAGAAAGAAGCTTACAGAAAAGAATTAAAGAACACATTTCAAAGCAAACCAACTTTATTGTCATTCAACCACACCGAGTACAGCTGAACAAAATTACATGGATAAGAACTAGTAGCACTTTAAATGTTTTATTGTTGCTTATTTGATTGATGAATTAGGCTTTTAATTGAACTGATTTTACTACATAAATGTGATGTGTTCATGTATTAGCTGTTTCTAAAGAAGTCTGGAATTGACGAAAGCAAATAAACATTTTTTTATGCTAGTTGAATTAATTGTTTTTTATAACTTCTGAGCTTGCATAGGTGGAATTCTTAACTTATTGGTTTGGTTGTGTTTTTCCACTATTCATTTTTGGACTTTTTGGTTTGAAGCTTGGTACTGGTCATGGGTTAAATGATTGTGTTGTTTGTTGATGATATATTAAAGGATGAAGGAGGGACATTGTTTTTAGTGGGTTGGGAAACCATTAGCTTTGTCTTATTGGGGTTATCAATGAGCTGAGCATTAGCTACTATGATTTTACATCTGAGAATTATTGTTGGGTTATATGTTGTAGTTGCTGAAGTGTTGAAGCAATGCATATTAGGGTGGAATCATCTGTGTACTGAAACAAGGTAGCATGTGTAGTAGCAGTGTGTAGGTTGTTTGTGAATAGGGGGAAGAAGAGGGGTCCCAGGATGGAATCCTGAGGCACTCCTTCAGTGACTGGCAGGAAGGAGGAGATATTATGCTGCCATTTAACTAATTGCTGTCGCCTGGCTAAGTAGTCCTGGAACCATGTTATAGCCGTGTGCCGAAGATGGAGATTGGATAGAACTGAGGTGAGTTTGTTATGTGAAACAGAATTAAAAGCCTTGGATAGATTGAGAAATATGGATGAAACTATTTCACCTTCATTTCTGTGATGATTTACTGTGTTAGTAAAGGCCATCAAAGCAGTGGTAGTGCTATGTTTTGGCCGAAAACCGTGCTAACTATTGGAAGGAAAATTGTTAGTCAGGAGATAGTTAAGTAATTGAGAATGACTGCATCTTTCTTATATACTGGATAGGGGACAGGAATGCAATGGGGTGGTAGTTAGATAGTTCTGTGGAGCTCCCATCTTTATGCAATGGGATAATGTCTGATATTTTCCAAATGGGTGGAACCTTTCGCTCAGAGATGGCTTTATTAATAAGGATGGCTTTGGCAGACATTTTAAGATATTTGGCTAGTAATTGATCTGATGTTAGTGATGTTGGTTTTAGTTTTTTTAGATATTTTTATAGTATCAATGGAGACAGGTTGGAAGGAAAAGTTATTGCTCTGGTTAGATTTTAAGCAAGGAGAATATGGTGTAGAGCATTTGTTATTAGTAAGGGACACTACAGTTTCTGTGAAACATTTATTGAATTGTATTTCTATACTGTCTTTAGTGTTACTGGTTGATGGGGAAGGAGTACTGACTTGTCCTGGTTGTAAAATGTTTTATTTTTATTGTAGACCAGAATTTTTGAGGATTTTTTTGGTGTTCGAAGATGAAGTTTAGAAGCTAGAACACATAGTTTTAAACAGAGGTTATCCCAATAACATTTTGTCAGAATGTAGAGTATGTTTTTTCGAGGAGAAATTCTAACTATCAGCCAATTCTTTTAGACAACTCCTTCTCTTTGATGAGAAGGAATAATATCACCTGTAACATTGGGAGAGTATTCATATGTACTTTTACAAGTAAGACTGACAATATTAGAAACAACATTTTGTTTAAAAACTGGAAAAGAAACTTTTCAGAAGACTTTTTGTAAAGTTGCATTTTGAACCAACTATTATTTATAGAAGAAATTTTAACATTAAATAAAGGCTGGAATTTTTATCTATTATTAGTGACAATAGTAAATGTAAAATGAATATGTACGGCAGACGCAAACAATGTCGTTATATACTAGATGTCAAAGCAGTGGTATATCTACATCAGTGCATCTCCTGTGATGCTTTTCACAAGTAAAACTGAGCAACAGCTCAAATGAAGAATTTATGAGCACAACCTTGATTTAAAGAAAGGGAACCCCAATAGTGCTTTGCCGAAACATTCTAGAAACATTCTAGACTTTACAAAACCTTTACGTTGTTCAAATTTTTCATTTTATAAAAGGCAGAGTTTTCAGAACAATCAGGGCTGTGCAGAGTATATTTAAGCAAGCAGAGAATGATCTGGCATTTAAAACTAGATGCCTGCACTTATCCTGGCATTAATAATTATTGCTCTATTGTTCTGATTGTTAATTTAATAAGCTTATTTATTTGTTTATTTATTTGCCATGTTAGGGTTTCATATATGTAGGTTTTATGATTTATTTATTTAAGCAAAAGCCGAATGTGATTGGGTAGAATAGGTTATTTAACTTTGCATTTCTTGCTGTTTTATGATTGACTTATTTTTGCAAAGTCCAAATGTGTTTGGATAGAACAGAGCTGTTTTATGATTGGTTTATTTTTGCAAAGTCTGAATATGATGGGGTAGAACAGGGCTGTTTTATGATTGGTTTATTTTTGCAATGTCCAAAAGTGATTGGGTGGAACAGGTTACTTAACTCAACATTTCTTGCTGTGTTATGATTGGTTAATTTATATAATGTTTGAAAATGATTGGGTGGAACAGGGGATTTAATTCTGCATGCAATTTCCTTCAAGCAGATTTGAACAAGTCCTGTGATAGGAGAAAAGCACTCAACTGCTATTTGCTTGCATTTTGTTTTGTTTTTAATAAAAGTTTTAATTTTTTATTGTATTCCTGGACTGAGTTTTTGCAGTATACCATTGGAGGTAGATGTGTTTGTTAATAGATTTGTCACATTGCTACACATCCTTGCATTGTCTCGTTGTTTTTTATGGATTCATAAAGGTTGCCACAAAGTGTAGACTACGTGTATACTTAGTATAATCTTTCTGAGTAAAAAGACAGCACAAAAATGTGGTAGGGATGTTCCTGAATTCAGACTGTGTACACTCTGTGTAGGCATTCATAAATCCAGGCCTTTACCTATATGTATATTTGGTATCTATGGGTATGTGTGCATGGGAAGGGAATCCATATTGCACAAGCAAAAATTATGCTAAAGCAGAAAAGATCATCACGTCTACAGCTCCACATAGAAAAACCTAAGACTCAAACCACACCAAAGCAGCACTACTGTAGTAAGTAAGTCTTTATTTGCTATGCATAGCCCCCCTGAAAAACAAACCTGACACACTGACATTACATACATATGTAACCCAAGGTCAAATCAGGCACCACATATATTATCCAACCAGTAAGCATACACTTCTAGACATTATTCTAACAAACATCACTGAAAAATGCTAGTCAGAATTAATTCTCCCCATTATACTTAGTGAACTCTGCCTAATGAATACTGCTTACTTCTTGGCAGCCTAAAACACGCAAGTGCCCTCCTAATTACATAACTAATGGAACAGCCACAGAAAGATCTGAGGACAGTCTCTTAGCAGAATTCTGTGGCAAAGATCAGGCTCCTCAGTAGGCAGCTACCTGCCCTGTTAAAGCTCCTTTCATCTGTACGAACACATTAAGCTGCATTAAAATAAATAGTCTGCACTGAAAACTAGAGGGTAGAACATGTAGAAAATACCATGGCTAATTTCACAATAAACTGTGGTCTTAATGAGGACCTTAAAACTAAGATAAGCACTCTCATTATGCGCACCTGAAAAAGATAGCAAGAATATATATATATATATATATATATATATATATATATATATATATATATATATATATATATATATATATACACTAACTAAATTAAATCTGACCATTGTAGGGACCTGTTTGGTAACTCTATACAGTTTTGGAACACTAAAAACATTTCCAGACAAAATATCTTTAATAACAAGAACAATGCAAAAGGCATACCTCCAGGTAATGGGTCAAGCATAACATTTCAAATCTGGAAAAACATACTTAACCATATTCAACCATACTTCCTTTTCTACATCAACTAATCCATTACACAGTTATCCTAGCTACCCTTGCCTTTACTTTAGAGACACAAAAGTCTTTTGGCTTTTCCTAGTTAGGGGCCACCACAGCGGAACTCTGGTCCACTCATGATCGGCAGTGGATTTTTACGTTGCCAAGTTGCCAGCCCAACTCCTGACCTTCAACAAAGGCATGTCTTTAAATGTCACTTGCCCACGGGGAGGACATGCAGACTCCACACAGAAGGCGCTCTTGCCAAGAATCGAACAGGAGAACCTCTTGCTGTGAGGTGACTAAGCTAACCGCTGCACCACCGCGGCCTCCTTTACTTTACTTTATAGACACAACACAACAAAACAAAAAAATCAAAGACCTTAGTAAAAGTCCCTCCAGTGCCAAAGCTTATTTTTACAAAATACACCCATTCAGCTTATTTTTGCAAAATACACCCACTCTTGCATAAACTGGGAACGCATTTTCTAAAAGCCCTTCTTGAGCATATACTTAACCCATCCTTATGCACTAAATCTGTCCTAAAGTTACCACCTTTACTTCATTGCACAAAACATCATCCCCCAAAACTGCTTAACATTATCACCCAATACAAAACCTCGATCCAGTTGCCAAGGTTTTTGAAAAAAAATCCTATGCAAACAAATTCTTAAGTTCACCACCCAATATCACATTCTCAAGGACAAATAGCATGGCTTCTGATCCAGATATAGTACCTCCACAGCCATTTATATGTAGGTCAGTTCTGTCTACAGCAATTAGGATGAAGTCAAGCTTAAAGGATTTATGCCTCCTGACCTAAAATAGGATATTCAAATGTGCTAAACACAACTCTTTGTTACAAAAACCCCAAGAAGTGCCTTTTCTCCAATGAGGACTGTACCTGGTTTTGGAACTACCTATACAACACAGCCTTTATAATAGTCACTTACACTATCAAATTAAATCTCTGGCCCAGCAGTATGGGATTCCTCTGGAATAAATCAGAACTCGACCCCCTATTTTTCACAACATTTAAAATTATCTTCTTTGGGATATGAATAAAAAACAAATGAATAAAAAACAAAAAATGAATAAAAAACAAAAGGAAGCACACCACGACAATCAAAACTATTTATTTATTTATTTTTTATTTTACATTTGTTAACCGGGAAATTCCGACTGGACCAGGTCCATTTTCAGCGGAGGCCTGGGGAGAAAAGCTCCAACATCAAGTTATACAAATACAGTACATCCAGCATAATACACAAAACAGGTTACATCATGTATGCTGAGCATAGTAATATAACAAGAATTAATAAAAACACTCCAGGTAAAAGATATAGAACATGGGTAAAAAGACAATGTCAGTCATACTTTGGTAAGAAAAGAAAATATATCAAGTAAGATTCAAGTAAGCGCTTTCACGTCCCTTCGGACGCTTCATCAGACTTTAAAAATACAATGCATGAGAACTTCTTAAATAGTGGCACAAAACCATTGAACCAATGAAATTACTCTCTAGATTAAAACATTCATTAGTGTTTTAAAGGTACAAAGACAAAGCAATCAAAACCCTTCATTCATACTCCACATAAAATGTATGTGTAATACATTCATACCCAGATAACTTCAAACTCTGCAACCAATGAACATACATATAATGAAAAAATATCATTCTAAAAACACTTGTGTTAAAAAATATATATACACACAGACACATATAACATTTCATTCCAAAAACATATTCTAAAAACTTTATTTTATAGAATATATGTAGTTCTATAAAATGCATATGTATATATATCATAGAAGAGTGTCTACTTTTAATTAATCATTTCTCATACTATTAATGAGTCAAAGGGCGATCTGCTAAAAATGGTTTTAGAGAAACTCTCTCATTCAAACCATGACCCCTGTCTGCCTGTAACTTAATAATCCATCTACCTTCCTGTTTCTCTGTAAAGGTCTTGATATTACCTAATCTCATTGTCCTATGTGTCATTTCTAAATTCATAAATGTAAATCTGTGAGTAGTCCCTCGCTGTTTTGCCAAGCCATTCCTTTCATCCAACTTATTGATGGCATATAAGTGTTCTCTAATTCTTTCTCTAAGTGTCCTATTGGTTTTACCCACATAGAAACTGGTGCATTCCTGACACACTGCTAAATACACTAAATCTCTAGACTTACAATCTGAATAATGATTAAAAGTATATATTTGTGCTGTATCTGGGTGAGTAAATGTGTTACAATTAGCTATATAGGCACACTGGTTACAACTGTGACATGAGAAAGTACCCTTCCTTACTGAATCTACTTTCTGTTTACTATGTTTTTCATAACAAAGTAGTCTCTTAATTTTTATAGCACATCTTCGGTCTTTCTCCCACAAGCTCTTTTATCTTTTCATCTAATAATAGGATATTCCAATTCTTCTTAATTACTTCTAAGACTTTCTTATTATTGTTAGTGTAAGGGATCACTACTCTATGCACTTGATCATGTGTTTTATTATCTGGAGTTACTGGCATCTCTCTCTTTCTTCTAATGTAAGGTTTTCCTGCTACTGCTCTATCTAGATCATGTATAGTCTCTAGATCTCGTGAATGATAACCTATTTCTACAAACTCTTTTCTCATCACTTGAAGTGTCCCCTGCAAAGTCTCATCATTACTTGTAAGTCTAGAATACCTAAGAGGTTGACTTTTAACAATGTTCTTGTAGATATGTGGGGGTGCACACTATTACGGTGTAGTAGGGCGTTCCTTCTACATTCCTTCTTAAACAGCTTGGTATGTATAGTGCTCCCTTCTTTTATTAATTCAGCATCTAGGAACTCCATCTGATGTCTAGACCATTTGGCTGTAAAAGACAGGAACTGCATTGTTCTATTTACACACAGAATGAAATCTTCTAAAGCATCTACACTACTTCTCCAAATCAAAAACACATCATCCACAAAACGTTAATAATAAACTATATTACCAGAATAATGTGCATCACCAAGAACATAAGTACTTTCCCAATATGCCATCACTGCATTGGCATAAGAGTTAGCACAGGGTATCCCCATTGCTACACCATTTATCTGTAAGAAATATGTTGCTTCATCCACAAATGCATTATTGTTCAAAATTAAATCCATTAACATGGTGCTTCTAATGACATCATCCCTGGACATCCCTTTTTCAATCAGAAACAGTCTCAAATAATCAATTCCTACATCACTGGGAATGCTAGCAAAAAGTGGCGTAACATCTAAAGTCACCAAGTAAACTTGTGTCATAACCTGACAACTTGACAGTGTCTCCAAAAATTGTTGAATATCCTTCAGAACAGAATCCATAGTTTCTACTAGAGGTCTCAATTGTTTCTCCATGTATATTGATATGGGCTCTGTGAGCCAACCTCTACTGGAGACTATGGGTCTTAAAGGGGGGTTGGTCATTGTTTTATGGATTGTAGAGAGCCACTGAATGTAGGGACTAAAGGTTGCTCTACAAAAGAATATTTATATATGTCCATATTTAAGATACTGCACATCACCATATCATACAAATCACTATGGACATCTTTAATAATTTTATCAAGTTGTGTGTAAGTAAGTGTCCTATATGTATTGTTATCAGACAGCATAGTTTCTATATTAGTAGTGTAATACTCTTTATCTAACACCACAACCATGCCCCCCCTTATCTGTGGGTCTAATAACTATCTGATTATTTGCATGTAAAGTTTGTAGAGCATGTCTTTCTGACATATTCAAGTTATAAAAATCAGGTTTCAAAACATTGCTATGACTTTCAAAAATATTCAACAAATCTTTCTCACATGCTTTCTCAAATGAATCTAGCAATGGATGGAGCTGTGGTGTAAAAATAGATGGTTTTCTGAAAGCATTCTCATTAATACATATCATACTATAATCATTAGCATATAAAAGTTTCAAACATACATTTCTATAGAAACATTTAAGATCAACCACAATGTCTGAGATATTGGCATTCTGTGAGGGAATATAAGATGATCCCTTGTCTAAAACAGCTTTCTCTGAGTCCGATAATACATATTTGGACAAATTAAGAGTCAAACCTTGGGTACTGGTTTCAAAATCTTCCTCTGAATCTCATGTCTTTCTTCTCTCTTCGGATGATTTCTGTTTACTCCCCGAATAACCTGGACTCCACGTTGGTTTGGTAGTGGCTTTGTAGGGGAGCAGAAAAGGAAGAGAGATGTCTTGCATGGATGTCGAAGCCACTGGTTCAGGTGATGTTCATTTCCTTCTCACGACTGGCTCCACTGTTTGTGAGATATCTATGGCGATATCCCCATTGTTATCTGTTGGCAAAGACGGCGTCTTCTCTACTGCACATCCCTTGTTCTCATTACTTCCTGTCACTGCTGTAGTGTACAACTTAACATCAGGAGGTGGTGCTTGCTTTGAAGGAGTGTCAGTTTGGTGAAAGACTGAGAATCAGTCTCTCTATTACGTGGTAGTTGTTATGGCCACGAGAACATATTTCCGTTCATGAAATTGAGGGAATCTCTTTCTAATTTCTTCTTTTTAGCTTGCAATAATTTGTTTTCAAGAACCACTAGTGTATCATTTATTTTGTGCAAAAAGTCATTCATTTCAGCGTGTGACACCAAAGAGGCTAATTGCTGTTGAACTTGTTTGGCTTCATCACTCAAGACAGTCTCAATAGCTACATAGTTCACTGTCAACAATTTTATGTAGCCGAAACTCATCTCCAAGTTTAGCTTTTGCCAGTTAATCAAAAGTTCAGGGTAGGTAGAACCAAAAGTCGGCATCTTCAAGATGCATAAGCCTCTCGGGACAATTTGAAAATGCAAGCCTCCATGTGTTTCCGTTGCCATTGAGTATGTTTAAGTTTAGTCATAATACCTTCCAGTTTCCTTGTCAATTGTAAAGCCTCAATATTAACTGGTTTTGAGGCTGCCTCTTGAGCATTAGCAAGTAAGTCTTTACGTGAGAACTTCAGTAAAGGATTTCCTTCTGCCTTCAATAATTGAGAAAGAGTAACAGTACCTTTAGAGGGGATCTCTCCCAGAGGTAAGGTTTGATAGGTTTCTTCTGTCATGTCCCCTTTGGTTAATCAAAACAACATCCAGTAAAAAATGAAAAAACTTCCAGGGTAAAGTGCCCCTCCAAGAAACAAACTGCAAATGAATAAAAAAACAAAAAGAGACACACCACGACAATCGAAGCTAACCTTTTAATTCCACAAGTAAGTGCTTTCATGTCCCTTCGGACGCTTCATCAGACTTTAAAAATACAATGCATGAGAACTTCTTAACTAGTGACACAAAACCATTGAACCAATGAAATGCTTGTCTTTGGAGTGTGGGAAGAAACCAGAGCACCTGGAGGAAACCCACACGAATGCAAGTAGAACATGCAGACTCCGCATAGAAGGCACCTCAGCCAAGACTTGAACCAGAGAACCTCTTACTGTGAGGAGACAATGCTAACCACTGCACCACTGCCCTGTCCATAAATTACTTAGAGAGGCTAACAAAGGTTAAAGTACTGCAGAATAAGGGGAATCTCACAGCACAACAGGATACACAAATGATGCAGAGTATTAAAGAAAAAATAAGGAAGTATCTGGATAATATGTATGAGTTTAGAAAGACTGCATTTAAGCAAATATTCCAGAGCACACACACTTTAGCACAATGACTTAGGTAACAGAATGTTGAAAGGGTTTTCATCAAACTTAAGCAACCTATAACAAGAAAAATAACTAGAGACCCCATACAGGTTTTAGACATATTGCAGAAATTTTATGAAATTTCTTTATAAAGCAGAGAAATGTGGAAATTAAGAAAGAGTACAAATGGAAATATTTATTGAAGGCTTAATTAAGCCAAAGTTAGAGGTAGATGAAGCTCAATAACTAACAATTAAGATAGGAGATGATGAGATAAAATCATTGATGTATAATCAATATTTAGGAAAGTCTCCGGGAACAGATAATATTCCTGTGGAAATTTGGAAATTAGTAGGGAAGAATGCAATAAAGATCTGGAAGATTTTGTTTAACAGTATTTTAAAAGGATGGGAAGCACCAACATCTTGGAACAAAGCTGTAGTGGCTGTGTTACCTAAAGATGGCAAAGACCCTTTAGACTCAGCTTCATAGAGACCCATTTCAATTTTAAACCACAATTATAAAGTGTTTATGTCTATACTAGCTAAAAGAATGGCAAAAGTGTTGCTAACATTGACAGATATAGATCAGTCTGCTTTTGTGGAGGGGACGTAAACATTTGACAAAATTAATAGAATGATGATCCAGAGAGAAGCAGGGTGTAAGAAGATGCCTCTGTTGTTGGTGGGTCTTGATGCAGAGCAAACATCTGACAGAGTAAGCTGGGATTTTATGAGTAGGGTACTGGCAGCATTTGCATTCCCTGATCCAATGATAAGGTTAATTAGAACGATATATGAAGGATCAGAGACAAGAATTAAAGTGAGAAGGCTCCTCTCAGGTAAGCTGTATTTGAACAGAGGAAATAGGCAGGGTTGTCTTCTTTCCTTTTAATACTTTGTTTATACTTAGAGCTATTGGCAAAGAAAATAAGGGACTAAGAAATACAATGATATAATTGGTATGGTAATCAAGAGTCAAAAACTTACCTCTAGGGGAAGCAGTAATCTACTTTAATACTAAATTCTTAAGTATTCTAGACCTCCATGCTCCAAAAAGGACCATTAGAACTAGGAGTAAACCTGCCCCCTGGCTCTCAAAAGGGACCAAACAAAAAATGCTCCTCAGAAATAAAGTCTGGGCCAAGTGGTTTACTACTAAAAACCCAGAGGATCACTTAAAGTTCAGACAGCTAAGAAATGATACAAAAAAAGTCATTCTGTCAGACAAAAGAAACTATTACATTCAACTCCAACATACCCAGCAAAACAAACCACAAAAATTCTGGGCAGGGATTAACACACTCTTACACCCAGGCCGTTCTGTCACACCCACCCCAGGAAGTACTGACCATGACAATCCAAAGCAAATTGCAAGTACCTTTAACACATTCTTCACTGAGACCATTCAGTCTCTTGCCAATCAACTAACTCCTGACAGCTCATCTCTGACTTCCTCTAATACTACCTTACCTCCCTCATTTCATCTCAAACCTGTCCCTACATCCTTTATCCGTACCCTTTTACTAAAACTCAAACCTACCACCACCGCAGCTGATCTCCTTTCTGCAGAATATCTGCAAAAAGCTGCAAATGCCATAGCCTACCCCATCTCCATTCTGATTAACAAAATAATTTCTGAGGGAACTATTCCATCTATTTGGAAGATCTCACATATTATCCCCCTGCATAAAGGTGGAAACTCTAGGGAATTATCCAACTACAAACCTATTGCTATACTATCTCCACTGGCATAAATCATGGAGAAATGAATTCATAAGCAACTGTTAAAACACCTAATTGATAACAACTTATTAGCTAACTGCCAACATGGCTTCAGGCCTTTTCATACCACTACTACTGCCCTTTTATCCTTCTCTGACTGTATAAACAAAAATCGCAATAACAACACTCTGTCCTCAGCCCTCTTTATTGATCTCTCTAAAGCCTTCGATATGGGTAACCACCAACTTTTCATAAACATACTCAAAAACCTATCTCTAGATGTACTGGTTATACAATGATTTCCATCCTACTTGATAGGCAACAAGCAGTTCTGTGAGAGAACAACTTATCTCCCCATCTCCCCATTGCACTCAGTGTCCCCCAAGGTTCTATACTTGGACCTCTTCTATTTTCTATTTTTATCAACGACTTGCACAGTGTAATTCCTCAAGCTACCGTAATACAATACGCAGATGACTCCACATTAATATGCTCAGCCCTGACTCCATCAGACCTTCAGTCCCTTACCCAAAAAGTGTTTAACATAGTAGAGGAATGGTTTCTACACCATTGCCTCATACTGAACCCCAAAATAACCAAACTCATACTTTTTGCTCCCACCCATAGGACCACACCACTACACTTTACTGTTACATCAAACAATGGAACCATCATATCCCCTGAGTCTACCACAAAACTCCTAGGGGTACTAATTGCCAATAACCTTAACTTTGATAGTCACATTAACAGTACCATAAAAACAGTCAACAAAAAACTAGGCTCCCTCTATAGAATTGAACCCTTTCTTACCCCACTACAAGATCTACTATTGCCCAGACCCACTTAATCTCCACCCACCTCTATGCCTCCCCTATATATACTAACCTCCCAAAAAACAACTTGAACAAACTGGCTGTGTCCTACAATAATATTGCTAGATTTTCAACAGGCTCTATATTCAGAACCCATCACTGTACTAATTATGAACAACTAGGATGGCTAGAGTTGCAAATCTACTTCTATTTAAACAATTAACAGTTGCCTACAAAATCCTGTATCAGCCTAATAACACACCAATTCTTACCAACCTTATCACCCCCTACAACATCCTTAAGACCCTACGCTCATCTAATAAAATATTAGTACAAATAGGCAAAACCTAGTATAAGGCTGGTGACTCTTTGTTCTCTAATACCGTGGGTAAAACCTGGAACTCTCTCCCCAGTGACCTGACCTCCCTTTCTTCACTAACACAATTTAAAATCAGGCTTAAAACCTACCTTAAATCCCACTGGTTATGCCCCTGTGTGAACCCAGACTAACTACTCATGTTATTTCTTACAAAGACACCTGTATTACTAACTGTATATACTAATTGCCTATGAAAACCATACATATAACAGGCCTTAAAATTGATTAAAATCTCTATCAATATCCCTAAAATATCATTAAGACTACCTACCATGTTAACAAAAGTTACATGTCATATGATTCTGCAATCAAATGTGTTTTGAAGTGAACATATTTCCTTATATTTTAATTTACTCACATCTGTAAAATCTATCATGTATAAAATAGCTTAATCTTGTATTGTACTTGTACCTGTGAAATATTGTTTTTTATATATAATTTTTTACTGTGTTTTCGAGGAGCTTTTCTCCCCGGGCCTCTGCTGAAAATGGACATATATCCAGCTGGACTATCCCGGTCAACAAAGGTAAAATAAAAATAAAAATATATATATTCCTGAGCATAGTTGAGCCAAAGGCTGCTCTTCCCCTAGAGACCAGATCCAATTTGTAATGAGAAATAACGCTATAAGGATTAGCCCAGGATGCAGCTGCACAAACCTCATAGGCTGAGGAAGTTGACATAGACCTCAAGGAATGGACTTTTCATAGTTTTGGTAAAGACAAACCCACTTTTTCACTAACAAAGGTAATATACTTTATCAACCATTTTCCCAAAGTAACTTTAGAAACACGTTTGCTAATTTTGAATCAGAAAATGAAACAAATAATTACTTGGATTTCCTCAAATCTTTGGTTCTAGGAAGGTAGAAATGTAACTGTCTGTGGATATCCAAAAGGTGTAACAAATATTCTCCTTTGCTTGAAAAATTTGGAATGAAGACTGGAAGGTATTAATATTGGATTCTGACACACCCTTCGGTAAAAATGAAGAATTGTTCCATGAAGAAAGGCTATCCTCATGAAAAGTTAAATAAGGAGGTTTACAAGACAGTAAAGACACTCTTTTGATAAAAGTTTTAGCAACTAGGAAAATGGTTTTCCAGGTCAGAAATTTTAGATCAGACTAAGCTGATGGTTAAAACAGGGCTTGGGTCAAGGCCTGAAGAACAACATTTAAATCCCAAAGAGGAGTAGGATCCTTTAAAGGAGGCCTAAGTATATAGGTTCCTCTGAGAAAGGATTTCCAAAGCTTGGAGGAAACTAAGATAAGAGTTATTTATTCCTATATGAAAGTTTAAATAACTGCTAACTGTACACTGATAGTTGAGGAGATAGCCCCCCCCCCCCTCATAGAAATTTGTAACTAAAAAGTCAAGAACCTTAGAAATCAGTGCTGAAAATGGATCCAAATTCTTTTTGTATGCCCGAAAAACAAATCTTTTCCATTTACTTTTTTAAATTTTAAGAGTGGAAGCATCATGCGAGGATAATAGAAGGTGACAGATGGGGAGAAAAGAACTGTCTACAATCTAAGGAACTGAATAAACCATGCAGTCAGCTTGAGGCCTGAAATCTCTGGATGAATTATGTCGTCGGGTTTGACAGAAGGTCTGTCATCCAGGGCGGATGTAGAAGATAAGGCCAAATGAAGGGACACCTGATCTGACAAGGCCAGTACAGGGCAATGAGGATAACTGTGCTCTTCAGTCAAGATGCTTTCTACAGAAATTTGAGAATGAAAGGCAATGGAGGATAGGCGACCGGAGGGCCAATCGTACAGTAAAGCATCCCTTTGTGGCTCTCCTTAGTGGAAGCATCAGGGCAAAGAACCTGATGCACTTGTTGTTGAGGGGAGATGTGAAAAGGTTGCAGCATGGTTGGCCCCATCAATGGAAAATCATCACTGCCACATTTATGTGGTGAGACCACTAATGAGACATCAGAACAGACCTGCTTAACTTGACTGCAATCACACTGGACTTCCCCAGAATGTGCATTGCTATCAGAAAGTGATTGGTTGAGATCACCCACTGCCATACTCTCAAAGCTTCTTGACAAAGAGGGTAAGATCTGGTATCCTTGTTTGCTGAAATACCAGATCACCAACATATTGTTCATCTGAATGACAATAGTCCCCATTGGGAGAGTGTTGTGGCAGGCCTGAAATGCTTTGGAGGATAGCTCTCATCTCCAGGACACTGATATGCATGTTGGCCTGCTTGGGGGATCATGTGCCTTAGACTGTACTTCTCTTGAAGTGCCCCCCCCCCTTTCCAATCTGAGAGGCATCCATGGTCACTGTGGCCTTCTGTTGAGGGAGAACAAAGGGATGGCCTTCTTGTATTTGACTGGAGTGGATCCACCAGAGAAGGTAATTCTTGCAAGCTTGTGTTATTTTAACTTGACTGCATAATGGTTGCTGGAGAATAGACCATTGAATAATGAGTGTCCATTGAAGGATTCTCAAATGGAACCTTACCAATGGTACAAGGGTGATTGCTGCTGACATGAACTGCTATGCTTAGAGTATCTAATGGGCTCTAACAGAAGAAATCTGAATGATCTTTTTTACCTGGAATTGAACAGTCTGAATCCAAGACAGAGGAAGAGAAGCTATCTGAGTGATCATGTTGAAAACAGCACAGATGAATTCCAGAGTTTGAGTTGGACTGAGTTGAGATTTATTGTAATTGACAAATATCGCCAGATGAGATCACAGTTGGAGTAGATAGTCCCATGCTTAAATTAGTTGATGTCTGGTTGCAACGGTCAGGAGGCAGTCATCCAGACATGGAAATACTCAGAATTCACACAGTCAAACATGCGCTGCAACTACTGCCATGCACTTGGTAAATACTCTAGGGGATGCTGTGAGACCAAAGGGCAGACCTCTCATTTGGTAATGACTGGCTTCCAGCCCGAAGTGTAGACATCTTCTGGATTGTTTGTTCATTTTGATGTGACAGTATGCATCCTCTAGGTCTACTGAGCACATCCAGTTGTCCTTGTGTAGAAATGGCAGAATGGACTGAACTGCGACCATCCAAAACTGTGTGTGTTGAATCATTTTATTTAGTTTGCTGAAATTCAATACTGGTTCCTGTCCCTTGTCTTTTTTGGAACTAAAAAGAATCTTTAATACATTCCAGACTCTTTCTGTTCTGGGGGGGGGGGGGACCTCTTGGATGACTCTTTTTCTAGCAGCTTGTTTATTTGTAGTGCTGCTGCTTCCTTCTGATTTGGTGAAACATTGGGGATTGGAGTGGATGGGAAAAAGGTATTATATAACCTCTAGATATTATCCTCTGCACCCATGAATCTTTCTGATTTCTAGTCAGGCTCTCTAGTGCAGGGACAGATGACCCCCAAATGCCTCCACAGGTGGATAGTGAGGGCTCCTTTCAGGTGCGCTGATACGATCTGTCAGAGAAAGTATTCCTGGATCCCTGATTATGCAGACCACCTCTGCTGCAGGAATGGCGTCTTCCATTTGAGTCCCCCTCTGCCTCTGTCTCCATGTGGATACTGGAAGGGACCTTGGAATTTCTTGAACCACATTTTCTGTCTGCCTCATTGGTTCCTAAAAAAGGTCCACTGAGGAGTCAAAAAACATACAACCACAACAGACGTTTTTCCTTTCTGCTTGCACATAACGAGTGTGTTTTTCCCTTTGGGACCGAATAAGGAGATTCTGTCAAAAGGAGCACTGATATAAGAAAATTTAAAGGGTTCCACAAAAATCACATAAGCGCATCCAGGCATGTCTCCTAAGGGAAATGCTTGAACCCACTGCCCATGAGATACCATCAGCCGCATGGGAGAGAAGCCTCATGGCTGAGTTTGAAATAGACTGGAGGGTAGCCAACTGCAAGGAAACAGCACTCTCTACCTCAGAGGATATTGTCCTAGAGAGGGATTTGGAAAGTTCTTTGATCAAATCCCTCTCAAGTCTCATGAAATATGCCAAAAAATTCAGTGAGTTAAGGGCGAAGGTCACTGAAACACAGACACACTTCCCAAACCTGTCCAGCGCCCAAGACTCCCTGTGATCATGACCATGGCATCAACAGGTACACCTTAACTCCAGAGTGGTCTATTTTTCCATGGTGCCAGGTTCCTATATGGTCTCTTAATGATGGTTTGGTTGTGTCTGGTTCCTTTCACACCCATCAAGAGACTAAATCTATGAGCTCATCAGTGAGCACAGTCACCCAGGTGGTAGATGTGCGATCCCCGAAGGCCTCCAGAAACACTGCATCCTCTTGGGAAGGATTACAGGGGACCAACCACCCCTCTGTTTTAGGAGTTCCAAGATGTCTCCAAATGACACATCAAAGGTTGGTGATTGGGGGGGGGGGCTCCCCCTTCACCAAAGTCAGTGCCCTCAGTAACAGACTCTTGTGGAGAGCCTAAGTGCCTCCTTTTGCACTTCCTCTTCCAGGGGACCTCTTTGATGGGGTATTCTGGGTAGGTATCAGAACAGATAATGATACCCTGCTGGGTGGCCTGGAGACTGGTTCGGGTTGGCTGTCCAAGTGGAATGGGTGAATGAGGCTCTACATGCAAAATCAAACAGGATTGGGAAATCTGAGCTGAGAAGGGTAGAGAAGTCTGAACTCTAGGTATAGAGAAGCTCTCTCTACTACTTCAAATCCAGAGTGCCTGGGAGAAGCAGAAACCGATGGATCTGATAGAAGGTAGGTTTACAGATCATCAGCCCCCGCTGTCCCACAGGCAAAAGAGTTTGCAGTCTATGTCCAAACACTATGGAAACAAACAAGATCTGAGGTATGCTTGGAGATTAGGGCATTATGGGTAAAGGGAGGAGCTTGATAGTTGAAGTGTTCTACAATCTGTAAGAAGCAGCCGAGTCTGGTCTGAACCCAGTAGTTGAGGAATGAATGAAGATGATAACATTAGGTTAAAGGCAATAGCTATGAATTATGTACCCACACACTAACTCGTTTAGAAATACCCATATTTATGGGGACATGATAAGATAAAGTACTTAGGAGCATGGATTAAAAAGGCTTTTATTATGGCAGCTAATGTTATGTGGGAAGAGACTAAACAGAAGGTAATACAAACACTGAGAAACTGGAAACTCTTATTTATGGGTATGGATAGTAAGATACATGGAGTGAAAATATTTTTAGTACTTTAGTGTAGTTTACAGGCCAGGCATACTCTTATCAACCTGAGCAGAAGTTGTGGACAATAATTAATAGAGAATTGAAGGAATTTATCTGGAAGGGAAAGAGGTCCAGAGTTAAGTAGGATAAGTTGATCCTTCCAATAAAGCAAGGTGGTTTAGGTTTACAAAATGTGAAGGGACATTTTAGAGCTACACAGTTAAGGTTCTTATACATAACACAAACAGAAGATTATGAAAGAGAGCATGAGTAAGCAAGGGGAGAGTTCAAGACATACAGAGAGAGTGGGATTTTGGATGCAGCTCCTTAGGAGAATAATAGCACCCATACAGAATATAATATTCATAAAGTAGCATAAATTATTCTGGGAACTAAGCCAATATGAGAATGGAAAAAGGAGATTTTGCAAATAGGGATGACTGCAAGTAGGGGTACAGAAAATTAGAAAGAATGGGCAGGAATTTACCGGAGAAACCTGGCAAAACAACCAAGATATGGGGACCAAATAACTTAAGCAAGAAATGCAATAAAGTGGGATGAGGCCAAGAAGACAACTGGAACTCACTCTAGAGACTGCCTTTTCTATCAGTTCTTGATCTCAGAGTACAGGTTAAGAGAAAGGGATATTTATTTATTATTTATTTATTTAGTTACCTATTTGCATTTCTTTACCAGGAACTCTACTGGACCAGGGTGAGCCCATTTTCAATAGATGCCTGGGGAGAACAGCTCCAAAAACAAGCAACATGATAAAGCTACAGAATCAAAATACAGAAATCAAGGTGATAAAAATAAAATAGATAATACTAGTTATACAGATGTTAGATTTGAAGTATGCAAGCCAAACAAGAACACAATTGATGACATGGGATAATAACAAATGTATGAAAAATACAGTATTGCAATTTTGCAGTACAGAGGGAAAGATGTAGAGCAACAGATTAAAGATTCTGAGAATAAGATATAGCCTTAGAGCTACTGATATATAGGCATCATGACTGAATAGAAGATATGGTAGGTAACTGATATAGTAGATTATGTGTGGCTGGGTAGCACATGTTGGACTTAGTAAGCCGGAAGCACTGACTGTATATATGAGGAGTATGAGCTGTAAGTGAGATGGGGAGGAAAAGTAGGAAGGCTGGGAATATTGGGTTTTTATATAGTCAGTGCTGGTACATGTACATAGCCAATGGGAGAACAGGTATTGTTTCACCGATGTCTTAAAGCATTCAGGATAGCTAGTAGACCTAATTGAAGGGGGAGAGCAGTCCATACTTTTGCTATACCACATGGGTAATGCATTTGCCTGGGAGAAAGGATAGGCTTTGCTACATGAAGGACCATCTGACTGACTGATCGCAAAGGTCTACTTGGGTGATACATGGTGAACACAGAGGAGAAGGCAGGACAACTAGAAGGCTTATAGATTAATTTATGAGCTGTGGTTAGCTGCAGGTATGTTAGATGTTGGGGAAATTCTAGCCAGTTTATATGTTGGAGTGATATGCAGTGGTGGGTGGAGTGTTTGACACTGGTTACAAATTTTGCGATTTTATTGTAGCATGAGTCCAGTTTGAATGGTGGGTGGAGTGTTTGGCACTGGTTACAAATTTTGCGATTTTACTGTAGCATGAGTCCAGTTTGAATTTAAGAGAGGACTGTATATTGGTAAGGAGAGGGGCACCATAGAGAAAGGATGGAAGTAGAAAGGAAGAGGCAAGTGATAGTCTTGCTGCATAGGTGAAGAAGTGTTTGTGCCTGCACAGGATGCCTAGTTTCTGATGTTTTTTTTTTGTTTGTTTGCTTTAATATGCTGGTCGAAAGCTTGGTGTTTGTCTATGATGATGCCTAGAAGTTTGGTATAAGTGACTACTTCAAGGCAAGTGTTGTTGGGTGAGTTGATGGTAAATTCATGTTTGGTTAGGGGTGTTGTTTTTTGGGGGGTGAATAACATGAGTTTGGTTTTATTAGCATTTAGAGCTAAATGGTTATTATACATCCAGGCTTCAGGGAAGGTGAAGGCATTTTGGGTGAGTGTAAGTAGTTATGAAGTAGACTTAGTTGTGCAGATGATGGAATCATCTGCCTAATGGATGACATTAGCATGGGGTTTGCTGGTATAGAAATCATTAATGAACATGCTGAAGATATTGACAGTTGTGGGACTCCAGTATTGATGCTGAGGAAAGGAGAAAGGGACTGGTGCCATCTGGTTGCTTGTTGTATATCTGTAAGGTAGGTGGAAAACATCCTAGGGTAGGAGGAGATTGTGAGGAGTGGGTAAAGATAGATGAAGGCTCCCAGCCTAACGAGATAGAATTTTGCAGATAATTCTGCCATTTGTAAATATGAATGTAAACTACAGGCTTGTTGTCTTAAATGCAAAGAAATACTGTTAGATGTGGAACTGGTAATAAATGTGACAACAGTGTACTCTAATGACCAAAGTAATGCATGTGGTGACCCTTTGATGTAGACAGTGCTGTCAAAAAGTCTAGATGAAGAAATTCTTTCTGTTGTTTTAACCAAGGCTTAAATTGCTAGATTTAAACATGCACATGCATTGCTAGATTTAAACATGCAAATGCATTTTTATTGCTCTGCTCCTGACCAGCTGCAAGATAACAAAAGGGGATGTTAAGAATGTAAATGCAGCTTTTGTTAGCCTGGGAACCCAGGGAAGTGTGAACAATGATGTAACATGTAGCCTGGAAACCCCAGGAAAGTGTGAAGAATGATGTAATGTAAATCGGAACTGCAATTTCAATTTAAACAGAGAGAACCAGAGAGGATTAAGCATTTTTGTCTTGACCATCCAACTCATCAGCACTCTGCCTGTTTTCATATGCAAGTTATCTTAGACTTGTATTTTCTGTTAGAAAAAGCTAGAAACTAGAAAGATTAGACTGTTTTTCTGTGATGTTAGAACTGTACTAAATTATTTTAAGTATTTCTCTGTGATCTATAAACTCTTGACTACCACTGTGTAGTAAGAAGTATTGTCTTGTGTTTTATTATTTATTAAATATTTTAAAACCTTTCAACTGTTGTTGTTTTGTGTAGAGATAAGTTAAGCTCTAGAGTACATTGCATATTTATAGTCATTACTGTACCAAGTCACTCTAATAAGCCTTGACTGTTTAGTTATACTACCAAATGGATAATAATACTGCACATTTATAATTGGACACCCTTTTAAGGGGCTGTATACTCTGGGTAATAGGGACATAGCTCGAGAACCTATGCCAGCCTTTCCTAGGAGTGTCTGTGTGGTTGTATAAACTCTTATCTCAAAGTGTGTGTGTGTGTCAGCCACTTGGGCAGGGACACAAAGCACTGATTGGACACACAGGGTGCTGGAGGTTTTAGCTTGCCCAGCTAGGCTGAGATCTGGACCCTATACTGTGCCAGTGGGGAGTCTTATTGGGGACCTGGAGAGCAAGGGAGCGACCACCCCGGACTGACTGTGATCTCTGTGTGCTCTTAAGGGAAATTGCAATTTACTGTGTCTATTTATCCTTTCCTTCATATATGAGATGCCCTCTCTGGTGTTAATGGTGATGATTGAGGCTCCTTGATTGCTGGGCCAGAGCATGGGAGTCGCATATTAAATGGTGGCAGTGGTGGGATATCAACATCACATATTAATTGGTCGGCAGTGGTAAGATATCCACATCACATATTAATTGTTTGGCAGCAGTGGGATATCCACACCACATATTTATTGGTTGGCAAATACTAATTGGCTTGTAGTGGTATGGTTAGAGTGAATTCCTGTAGCTTGCGCACAGTGAGCTTTGAAGGTGTCTTATACTCTAAAACAGCCATGCAGTGAATACTCAGAGTTCAGATCACAATTGTTTTATTTCTTTTGTTAGCTTAGTCAGGATGAGCAGGCAGCATGTCAGCAGAGGAGTATGGAAAGCTGACAAGGAGCCAGCTAGCGGAGATGTGCCAGGCTAGGGGACTGGTGCATGGAAACCTGACTAAGACGGACCTGATTGCAGCCTTGGTTACAGCTGCATCAGAAAACAGCAACCAGGAGGACGATCGGACTGGCAGTAGAGATATAATACCCTCGGAGAATGGACAGCTCACCCTTTCTGCAGAGGACTTAAAAATCCATCTGGAGCTAAAGAGACTTGAGTTGGAGGCCAGGCATTTGGAGACAGAAGCCGAGGAAAAGAAGCGGCAGAGGAAGCATGAGAGAGAAATGCTGACTCTTTGCCAGAATCATGGAAGTAATGGGGGAAGTGAGTAACTGGACCCCAGAATCACAACAGGTCAGTAAATTTCTTCTGCAGTTTAAAGAGGGGGATAATTTTGATAGTTTCATTCATATGTTTGAGAGGGTATGCAAACAGTATAGTGTTGACCAAAGGCTCTGGGTACAGTTTCTGACCCCCTTACTCCATGGTGAAGCATTAACTGCATTGTCTAAAATGTCTTACGCTGCATGTTTTGATTATACTGCTGTAAAAAATTGTCTATTAGAGTTTTGTCGGCTAACACCTGAAACGTAGAGGAAAACGTTTCATGAGCATAGACATCAGGCACATGAAAGTGTGTGTAAATATGTTGCTGAACTGAGCACTTATTTCCATAGGTGGGTGAGTGGATGTCAGGTCACCAGTTTTGAAGGGCTGGTAGACCTTTTGGTGAGGAACAAGCCCTGAGGACATGAGGATCTGATTAGCTGATATACAATGTGCTACTTCAGATGATTTGGGGAAGAAGGGAGACCTATATCTGGCAAGCAGGGCAGTCCTGCACAGGAAGGGGACCCCCCAGTACTGCTCATGGGTCTAAAGGAACCCATGGTGGGGAGCACAGACTGCCCCAACAGAATCGGCCAGTAGCAGGGGAAGCTACTAGTCCAGGTACACATCCAGGAGCTAGGGTTAAATGTTTTGAATGCAACATGTGGCATACAGGGGTCCACAGAGGTAAGGTGGGGAACAAAAGGTGAGAAAGCCAGTAATTGGGAAAGACAAAATGCCAATACTAGGTTGTCTTGAGATAACAGGGGTACTAAACTACCATCCCGCAGATGTCCTGAGAGGGATGGATTTGGATGAGGCAGTAACATGTGCTTATGCAGTTACACGCAGTCAGGTTAGGAGACAAGCATGTGGGTCTGATAGCCTGGGGGAGACCCAGACAGACTGCATACTTGCAGCCAGGACTGATGCGGTGGTTACTTCAGGGAGGGAGCTACACTGTAGCAATGAGAATGTGAGTTACAGCTGCTTGTGGGTACTGATGGTCCTTTGGACAGAGTGACTGCAAAGGTAGAGGTGAGTAGTAGTAGTACCAGGCTGACAGTGAGGCACCACTGTCAGAGGATGCCAGACTTCCTGTGGAAGGGGAGTTGGGAAGGGTTACAAGGAGAAAGTTGAGACAGGCTCAGCTCTCATACCCTAGATTGCAAGGTCTGAGGCAGGTAGCTAGGGAGGCATCTGATTCTCAAGGGGAAGGGGGATCTGTATACTGGGACAAAGGGTTACTGTACAGATAGTGGACCCCTGAGGGAGGGCTAGAAGGTGAGAGAGTACAGCAGTTGGTAGTGCCTAGAGCCTACCGTCTGGCGCTTCTAGCCATAGCCCATGATATTCCCTTTGCAGGTCATATGCACAAAGAGGTGTATTATGCAGAATTTCTATTGGCCTGGAATTTCCAGAGATGTAACAGACAAGGTGAGAACTCCTTTAATGCCTTTGACTGTGATTGAGGAGCCATTTCAGAGGGTAGCTATGAATATTGTGAGTCCTCTGAGTATCCCAAGTTCCATAGGGAAAAATTACATCCTAATGGTAGTGGATTGTGCTACACGATACCCTGAGGCAGTGGCTTTGTCCTTCATTGAGACAGAGAAGATGGCAAATAATTTGGTAGAGACTTTCAGCAGGGTAGGATTCTCAAAAGAAATACAGACTGACAGAGATGTCAATTTCATGTCAGACCTGCTGGCTTGTCTGTGGAAGTCCTGTGGGGTGAAGCACATGAAGATCACCCCCTACCATCCCCAGACTAATGGTCTTGTTGAGAGGTTAAACTCTACAATCAAGTCCATGCTACGGGCATTTGCAGATCAGTTTAAGAGGGATTGGGACACATATTTGCCCCATCTGTTGTTTGCATACAGAGAGGTTCTCCAGGAATCCACAAGTTTTTCACCCTTTGAGTTGCTGTATGGGCATAGGGTGAGGGGACCTCTAGATTTAATTTGAGATGAGTGGGAAGGTGAGTGCGAGTCTCACAAGGAGTCTGTTGTGGCATACGTCCTAAACCTCAGGACAAGGCACAGGGATCACATGGGCTTGGCCCAGGAGAACCTGGCAGAAGGCAATCAACAGAAAAAGGTGTGGTATGACAGGAATTCTTGAGCTAGAGAGTATGCTGTGGCAGCAGGTAATGGTTCTCATTCCTTTCAGACACAACAAGCTGCAAGCAGCTTGGAAGGGACCCTACAAGGTGGAAGTGATGTTAGCTACATGGTGGAACTGCTAGGCAGATGGCAGGGGCACAGATTGTACCATGTTAACATGATGAAACCTTATCATGATAGGGAGGTCCTTGTGCTGAGCATTTACAGTGGACTGCAGGAGGAGACTGAGGGAGATCTGGGGACTGATCTCCTCAGTGAGACTCGGTCTGACACCTCAGTGGGAGGGGAAGCAATGTCCCAAGAGCTATCTCCTACCCAAGTTTGAGAAATCTGAGCAGTGTTGCAGGAAATTGGGGACATGTTCACTGGGAAACCAGGGTGCACCCACCCAGTGCAGCACTAGGTGGATACAGGAACACAAAGGCCTATTAGGTAGGCCCCTTATAGGGTGCCTGAGAGAGTCAAACAGACCCTGTGAGAGGAGGTACAGGAGATGTTGGAACTAGGGGTGATTCAAGAGTCCAAAAGTCCCTGGGCCTCCCCAGTAGTGCTAGTGTCAAAGAAGGATGGCAGCACCAGGTTCTTTGTGAACTACAGGAAATTAAATAGTCACACAGAGTCAGATGCTTACCCCATGCCTAGGACAGATGAGACCCTAGAGCAGCTGGGTAGGGCTAAGTATCTTACAACCACTGATCTTATCAAGGGTTACTGGAAGGTGCCCTTGACTCTCAGTGCTAGAGAGAAGTCACCCTTTGTGACTCCTTTTGGCTTGTATGAGTTCACAAAGATGCCCTTTGGGATGAAGAATGCCCCAGAAAATTTCCAGAGGCTAGTAAATCATATCCTAGCAGGAGCAGGAGGGTTTGCCCTTGCTTACCTAGATGATATTACCATCTACAGCCATTCCTAGCCAGAGCACCTTCAGCATATCAGGGAGGTGCTGGGCAGACTACAGAGGGCAGGGCTGACCATTAAGCGGAGCAAATGTCAAGTGGGTATGGCAGAAGTCTCCTACCTAGGACATGGAGTGGGGAGTGGTAAGATAAGGGCAGAACCTGCCAAAGTGGAAGACATTCAGGCATGGCCTGCACCTGTTACTAAAAAGCAGGTGAAGACATTTTTAGGGACAGCCGGGTACTACAGAAAGTTTGTCCCCAGGTATAGTACCATAGCTGCTCCCCTCACACACCTGACAAGGAAGAACAGGCCAGATAAGGTAGTGTGGACCCCAGCATGTGAGCAGGCATTCCAGATTCTTAAAGAAGCTTTGGGAGGACCTCCTGTGTTAGCCAGTCCAGATTACAGTAAATAATTTGTTGTGCAGGTGGATGTTTCGAACCATGGGGTGGGGGCTGTACTTAGCCAGACTGCTTCAGAGGGAGAAGAGCACCCAGTGGTTTATCTCAGTCATAGGTTCCAAAGCAGGGAGGAATGCTATGTAGCTGTAGAAAAGGAATGTCTAGCCATAGTGTGGGCATTGCAGAAACTTCAGCCTTATCTGTATGGAAGGAAATTCACTGTTATGACAGATCACAACCTCCTAACATGGTTACACAGAGCCAGCCAGCAAAATGCCAAGTTGCTATGATGGAGCCTAGGGTTGCAAGCATATATGTCAGTGCAGCACCGTAGTGGGATTAGCAATGCCAATGCAGATGGGCTCTCAAGAAAGGGAATAGGGTAAGGTACACTCAGATAGACCTAACCCTCTCAAGCAGTGTTTCTCAAGGGTCACTTTAAAAACTAGCTTGAGTTCTCTAGCGGGGGAGATATGTGAAGAGTTGGTAAAGATAGATGAATGCTGCTAGTCTAGCCAGATAGAATTTTGCAGATAATTCTATCATTTGTAAATATGAATGTAAACTACAGGCTTGTCTTAAATGTAAAGAAATACTGTTACATGTGGAACTGGAAATAAATGAGGCAACAGTGCACTCTACTGACCAAAGTAAAGAATGTGATGACCCTTTGATGTAGACAGTGGTGCCAAAAAGTCTAGATGAAGAAATTATTTTTATTGTTTTAAACAAGAGTTAAATTGCAAGATTTAAACATGCAAACGTATTCTTATTGCTCTGCTCCTGACCAGCTGCAATATAACGAAATGGAATGTTAAGAATGTAAATGCAGTTTCTGTTAGCCTGGGAACTCAGGGAAGTGTGAAGAATGATGCAATGTGTAGCCTGAGAACCCCAGGAAAGTGTGAAGAATGACATAATGTAAATCAGAACTGCAATTTCAATTTAAACAGAGAGAACCAGAGAGGATTAAGCATTTTTGTCTTGACCATCCAACTCATCAGTACTCTGCCTGTTTTCATATGTAAGTTATCTTAGACTTGTGTTTTCTCTTAGAAATAGCTAGAAACTAGAAAGATTAGACTAAGTGTTTCTCTGTGATGTCAGAACTGTACTACTGAATTATTTTAAGTCTTTCTCTGTCATCTATGAACTCTTGACTAGCACTGTGTAGTAAGAACTATTGTCTTGTGTTTTTATTATTTAGTATTAAATATTTTAAAACCTTTCAACTGTTGCTGTTTTGTGTAGAGACAATTTAAGCTCTAGAGTACTTTGCATATTTATAGAGTTTACTGTACCAAGTCACTCCAAATAAGCTTTGACTGTTTAGTCACACTTACCAAATGGATAATAATATTTCACAGTAATAATTGTGCACCCTTTTAAGGGCCTTTGAGTAGCTGATAAATATTAGCTGGGTGGTGGCAAGTGGTACTACCATATATTCTGGGTAAAAGGGGCACAGCTGGAGAATCTGTGCCAGCCTTCCCCAGAAGTGTTTGTGTGGTTGTATAAACTCTTAACTCAAAGTGTGTGTGTGTCAGCTACTTGGACAGGGACAAGAAGCACTGGTTGGACAGAGAGTGTGCTGGAGGTTTTAGCTTGCCCAGCTAGGCTGAGATCTGGACCCTATAGTTGTGCCAGTGGGGAGTCTTACTGGGGACCTGGAGAGCAAGGGAGCGACCAGCCCCAGACTGACTGTGAACTCTGTGTGCTCTTAAGGGAAATTGCACTTTACTGTGTGTATTTGTTATCCCTTCCTTCATATATGAGACAATATATGGTGTTAGTGGTGAGGTTTGAGGCTCCTTGATTGCTGGGCCAGGGCATGGGCATCACAGAGATATGCCTAAATTGGAGAGTTTGGTCAGAAGAAGTGGGTGGGTGAAAGTATTGAATGCCCTGGAAAGGTCAAGAAATAGTGAGGAGACAAGTATTCCTGTGTCTCAAGCATGGTAGACTGTGTCCAAGAAAGATATTAGAGCAGTGGTGGTGCCATAACTAGGCCTAAACCCATGTCTGGTTGGGGAGAGGAGGTTGTGGTGTAGTAGGCAGTTAAGCAGTTGGCTATGGATACATTTTTCCAGAATTTTCCAGAATTCTGGAGATGGGAGAGGATGGCAATTGGACGGAAGTTAAATATATCATTATTGTTTCCACCTTTGTGGAGAGGGAGGATAAATGCCTTTTTCCAGATGGTGGGAATGAAGGACTCTTGAATGGATCCATCTAGTAGTATACTAATGGGATAGGCTATATTGTCTGCTGATTTTTGTAGGAATTCTGGTGGTAAGATAAGGGGATTTTAAGTGACAGACCTACTCTGGTAGAGGTTTTAGTTGGATCTAGAACAGAAGCAGCTATTAAAAAGAGATAATTAGTAGGGCATATAAATATTGCATGATAACTAGAAGAATTAATCAGGGGAGGTTAGAAAAGATTGGGAAGACAGACTAGAAAACAATTTAGAAGAAAACAATGGGAAGACATATGCATGTCTCCCGAGTATGCAACCAAGTGTAGAAGGTTTAGGATCTTTGCTTGGAAGTGTTTGCATAGGTATTTTTATACCCAAAGAAATCTCAAAGAATTTTTCTTCAGGTAGACAGAAATGTTGGAGGTGTGATGGAGAAGGAAGAGGTAACTGAGAACATATGTTTTGAGAGTGTAATGAGTTGGCAGATTTTAAACATTTCCGACAGAGTACTCTATCAGAAATATTAGGTGATTAAATAGCTGTAAGTAAGGAAATATTTTTCTGAGTTGGGATACAGGATCTGAATTACCTATACATAGTAAGGTCTTATTAAGTTTAATTCTGATGGCTGCCAAACAAGCACTTACTAGAAAACGGAAATAAGTCTACAACAACCATGTCTGAGGTATTGAACAGTATAAAAGAGACAAAAGAACTGAAAGCGGGATATTTAGAAAACATAAGAAGCAAATTACATATAAGTAAATGGAAACTGTGGTAACAGTACCACATAATAATGTTCAGGAGGAGGAGGAGGAGGAGAGATGTTTAAGTGAAGGCAGAAATTTAGCAAGTTTTTGTAATGCTGGACTGATGACAGTAGCAAAGAAAAATATGTGATGTACATTGTAATTAAATGCAATGATCTTAAAATGGTTTGTTTTCATTTCTGTTAATGTATGTTTGCCTATAACTAAAGTGATAATTTAATGAAAGTGTTTAAAAATGTTTCTCAGCACTCAGAAAAGACTACCGTAAGTGCTATAAGAGTTCAACACTGATCAGCAGGAGCTGCCATTTGTAACTCAACAAAATATCTTGGGATTATGTTAGCTCAAGTCATTCATTTTTGCACTGGATGTGGAAAGACAAACACATAAAGTTTAAAATCAGCTTAAACCCTACAAAGTATAGCATCTATATGTGTAAGCAAGACAGGCATTAAATTCATTGTTCTGCTATCCAGGTTAGAATACTCCTTCTTCATCGCAGAAACCCACACACTTCTAAGGACAGAAAATAAAATATTTTGGTTTATTCATTTTTGCCCCTCTCACAATTACTACTGTGATAACATAACCAAATGTTACTGGCTACTGGTAAAGGAAGAACTTCTTGCCTATGGAAAAACCTCACCTAAAAATTAATCAATGAGTGTTAATGCCTTCCAGTCAAACAATTTCTGCACTTTAAAAAAATCAGGCTCCAAACTCAGAAATACATATGACCATCTCACAGTAAGACCACACTACACTCTAGCTATAATTGAAAGATAATTTTCCAACCTAGCACAAGAATAGAAGAAGAAAATATCTCAAGATATCAGGACAAACATTTTTCTCTCAAACTTTTAAGAGGTCTCTAAAAAGCAGCCCTAGAAAGAGTACCAAAATCATTGTTTTGAGAAACATGGTTAATTGATCAGTCCCAGTCCTAGAAGATTATTATGTTGACAGCATACAACTAATTTGTGAGTAATAATATTTGTTCTGATTTTTTAGAATGCTCTAGTTTGCTTATAAGAACAGCACCTACTGAATTACTGTGTACCTACTTCCATGATGATGCCTAATCTCAGACAACAGTCTTCCTTTAACCATACACATGGATGTATACTGTGGCCTCAACAACATGTTAGAAAGTGTAAATATTTGTATTAAGTGTACTTGTACCATGTCTGTAAAGCATACTGTATTTGCCACAACTGTTACAAAATGCCTATAGTGTTACGTGTATATATGTCTCATATTCCAGTATGATTTCATCTACAAATTCTTCTAATTCTTCTGACTGTAATAAACCTCTACTTTACTGTATATTATATTGCTTCTCCTTAAACATTATGTTGTTGAATATATATTCTGCTCTTTCAACACAGGTTGTAGCTGAAATGAGTTAATAAACCTACCCACCTGCCCGTTTAACAAACAGTAATAACTAAATATATTTTTCAGGTATGCCTCTTACTATTTCCTAGTCATTTCTCTTCTAAAATGCTACCTTTTTTAAAACAGCCACACCTAAACCTGAAAAACAACTAACTTTTCAGCTAAGTATTCCATACTTTGCTGAGAGGATGTACACTTGTATGTTTTCTCAATCTGTTCCATTTTCTTTTTCACTTTGCCCCAGTTCTAAATGACTTGCTGTCAGTGTAAGTGACCATTTACACTGAGAGTAGGCTGACAGCAAGTGTTTTGAAATCTGGTCCTTGCAGTAAGCCTGTTTACAGATATGCTTTACACAGAAGCACCAAAGTCAGTCACTTACACTGCCTGCAGGTCTTCACAGGTGTTTGTTAGGCTAACGACCATAAGGGCCTTTGTAAGCTTAGCTATGCATCCCAAATCTCTGATAAGTTCTGATACCCTTGATAAGTGTAAACAGGGGCTTGGGAGGTAAAACATGTACAAGCAGGAGTCTGGGAGATGAACCATTTACAGGCTACCTGTGTTCATTACAGACATAGCTGCCAAAGCCAGGGATGTGTTTCCTGTTCCCTATCCAATTGTCCAAGTTACACTGAGGGAGGAACTCTGCTTCAAACTGAGAGCAACTCATTAACAAATGGGGCCAAAGTGAAAAAAGAAAGTAGAACAGAGTGAGAAATCATATAAGTCTTTCAGAAACAGGCCCTAGGCAGCCTTTATATTGCTGGTTTCTCCTTTCCTGGTTCATATTATACAGTTCTTATTATGCTACCCATCTTTATAATACATAATCTCTATCGCTTGGATTACGGGTTGCTGAAATGAGCCAAATAATTTGGTGACCTAAGGGCAAAGGTCACTGAAGCATCGACACACTTCCCAAACTTGTCTAGCGCCCTAGACTCAAGGCCCCACTCATGGGCCCACAAGTACAGCTGTCCTAGTACTTTTACCTATGAACCTATGTTTTTCCTCTTACTTTAATGATGTAAACACACCATTGCTATGTTTATTATAGCTTACACTATGAATTTGTGTATAAAGATATTACAACAGCCTTTGATGCAGCAATATATCTTAGTTTATGCTACTGTATATATAAATGTTACAACAGTGATTCAAATTCTCACACAAGAAAATGTCAATGTAAATATATCTGCCTGGCCTAGATCATGCCTGAAAAGGTTGTTTTTACCAGTGTCCCTAACCAGTAAAAAATGCAGTAATTAATTAATTTAATCAAATATATTATACAACTTTGTTTGTAGTGAAGAGAGAACTGGCAGGCAAAACTCCATACAATGCGCCTTACAGGAAGCTGGACTTTCTGCTTAACAATATCAAACCAGAAGTCACTGTACCTCAGGAGAAAGGTACTTCCTCCTCTCAGTGGCCCTCTTCAAGGCAAAATGCATTCAGTAGAATACACTGCACCCAGTAGAATCTTCCCTACTGAACCTGTGATGAAAGCAGGAAAGGCAGTCCACCTTACAGAACACTGCATCTCCACATCTGGGTGCCCCAAGTTTTAAGGGGGACCACATCTAGGATGCAACCTGTTTTGCTCATATTTTCTGTAGGATAAGCTGTAGTTAACTATTACCTGCATCTGTATAAAGTAGCTATTGATAATGGATATCTTATCTAGCTAATTTAATAATACCTAAAGTAACTTTCAAATGTTTTCTAATATTTCTAAATTTTTTTTTTTGTTGTTGCTTCATAGACACCAGGAGATATTAAAAGTAAGTATAGCTGTATGGGCAAACCATATAACAGCATATGTACTAATAAAGAGAATCACTGCTGCAGGAAGTTAAATATATTATCTGGAAATATCTTGAGGAAGACAACAGTCTTCAGAGAGATCTCGTCAGCAACTTGTGGTCCCACAGTGTGTGAGGCAGATAGTGCCATAGCCATTGGAGGGCAATCTAAGTATAAAAGGGAGCAATTCATACACTTTTCTCCACTCTTTTTAAGTGCCTAAGAAAAGGCAGGGAAACTGCGGCAAAAAATACTCTTGTGGCAGGTAAATGAGTTACAGAAAGAAGTTGTTGTGTCTTTTGGCTTTTCCTGGTTAGGGGTCGCCACAGCGGAACTCCAGTCCGCTAATGATTGGCAGTAGATTTTTACGTGCCGAGTTGCCAGCCCTGACACACAACCTTCAACGAAGGTACGCCCATTCACGCATGTCTCCACACAGAAGACGCTCTAGCTGAGAATCGAACAGGACAACGTCTTACTGTGAGGTGACAATGCTACCGCAGCACCACCACCGCAGTACTAGTTACAGAAAGAAGACAGTAACAATATATAACCGTGTGCAGTATGTTCCATACATAACACATAGGTCAACTGACTTTCAAAACTTTGCAGGAAAATGCTTACTGCACTGGAAGACCCAAGTAACTACTGACAAAAGTTAAAAGATGTCTAAAACTACTAAAAATAAGACAGGAAAAGTATATGGTCTTCAGATGCCACCAGACGACAACTACACCCAGTTCTAAGATGCTGAAAAGAAGCAGCCTATAATACAGCAATTAACCTATTATTCATACATCTATTGTAATGGCTATACTTTATGTGTGTGTGTGTGTGTGTGTGTGTGTGTGTGTGTGTGTGTGTGTGTGTGTGTGTGTGTGTGTGTGTGTGTGTGTGTGTGTGTGTGTGTGTGTGTGTGTGTAATTACTGCAGGAGTATCACACAGTGTCCTTAATGGCTCCCAAAAGCATGGTTGAGCTACATGCATCTCCTGTGAGGCTGCAAAAGCAGATTATCTTCTGCCGCAGACTGGACAATGTTTTGAAAAAGTGTGGCACTATGATCATATAGCAGTCTTATAGATACCCTTAGCATTAAAGCCTTTGAAGAAGAATGCACTGACAGATGCTGAGTGAGCCCTAACCTTTTCAGACAATCCCTAGGATTCAGAAAAATTTGTCTGTGATGAGTAAATTGCACACTGCACGTTTGGCCAGTTCAATTTATGTGACCATGGAAAATGAAGTTAGTTGTAATAATGAAAACCTCATTATCAGCTCATTAGCATGACTGTGAATCTCATTTTTCACTGAAAGTCTTACTTGCCCTTTGTGGCAGTAGTGTACCCTGTTAGCCCATGTACTATATTGGCACAGACACCCCCCACACTCATTCAACACATTACCCCCGTCCCTTATTAATCAGATTCATAGACATTCTAACTCATTCACCCATATGCATGTTCTGAAACACACACACACACACACACACACACACACACACACACACACACACACACACACACACACACACACTCTCTCTTGATCCCTAACCCACATATAGCAACCACCCAGGTAGATGCGCACACACCCACACAATAAGACACGGTCATCCATTTCCATTCATACTCCTGCAAACATGCACACATTGCCACACACTTAAAAGCACAATCACTCCACCACCCCTAGCCCCACATCTCTGCAGAATTTGGCTGCACTGCAGTTTCTTCCATTAACTTCAACGGGTGGCTATTGTCATACAACAAGTTACATTTTTCAGCCACCGTCTGTCATTATGCAGCTGAACTATTTTCTAAATCGCTCAGCAACAAAAATTCACAGCTGCAGGCACAGACCACAGGGCTAGACTGTCTCATTTCCACATACCATGGCCATCAGGACCACACTCTGTGTCGATGCTTCCACTCAAGGAAAATTAGTATGGTAAGTCAGCCTTGACTTAGAAAGGGTTTCCACAAGGAGTAAGCAACTTATGGTAAGGCTTGCTGCTAAAGGTAACTCTTTCTGAATCCCAGGGAATGTTTTTATACTTGTCTTAATAGAAAACAGCGCAATTTACTTCCCACATAGAAAGAATATGCTTGTTGGACAACCTTATTTCCACTTCACGAAAGAAAGAAAGAAACAATTTGTCATTCTGTCTAAGGAATTTTGTCATTTCTACATATGTTCAAAAGT